>NC_059380.1:39302500-39602500 GCF_019703515.2 Myxocyprinus asiaticus | reverse complement strand
CAACCTGAAGAGAGTGAAGGTATGTTCAATCATCAGAATATCATAAACCCCTCTCACTGTCCTGAGTGTTAAAGGAATAGTACAACCAAAACTGAAAATTCTGTCATTATTTGCTCTCCCAGATGTTGCTATTTATCTTTATGCTGTTATTTCTTTCTGCAAAACACAAAAGGAGAAATTTTGAAGAGCCTTTTCCATTAGTTCATATAGACAACAGCTGCCAAGCTCCAAAAATGACAAAAAAAAACACCATAACAGCACCATTAAAGTAGTCTAAATGACTTGTGCACTATATTCCAGGGTAGCTTAGTGTGAGGAATGGACTGAAGTTTAAGTCGTTATACACTGATTAGCCCTCCTTCTGCTGAGGCTTTGAATCAAGGTCCACGTGGACTTGATAGCTAGGGTTAAGAATCGAGAAATAGGTTCTTTTGAACAATATGATTTTCATGACTTTCGATTCTGTTAACGGGTTCTCAAACATGCATTCTTCCGCAGATGCAGACACGACACTATGCTAAAATACTCTGAGAGTGTTTCCACCATTCGGCAGCATTGCCACAGCGCTATTGAATCAATTGTGCGAAACATACAGTGTGACCGGTGTAGTCCGATTCCAGAACTAATATAGTGTTTGACTAATGTATTTCCAAGGCTGATAAAGATTTTTAAAATGATCTGAATCTCCTGATACATTTTCCCGTTTGGCAGAATGAATAAAAGTTAATTACATTTTTAGCAATTTGATGTACATGTCATTTACTATCATATTAAATTCATGTCAGTTTTGACAGATTTGCGATTGAATCTCGTGTTCTCAGACTCAATCCTGCGTCAGCTCTTCATCGTGCGGTTCTTGGGCTCGATGGAGGTGAAGACCACAGAGAACGCTGACGTCATCTACGAGACCATGAGACAGATCCTGGCAGCTCGAGCCATCCACAACATCTTCAGAATGACTGAGTCTCATCTGCTCGTCACCTGTGAATGCCTCAAGTGAGTTACAACCGATGACAGTATAAGATAAAAGTCTACGTAGTTTTAAATAAAGTCATTCTAGACCGTAGCCTAAAATCTTGGAAAGGATATTATGATGTAGATTTGTGTCTCTTGTAACACTTTGTTTATTTCTAGGCTTATTGATCCACAGACACAGGTCACAAGACTACGGGTACGTCCACAAGTAATCATTTCATAGCACGGTAGTTTAAGTCGCATGTATAATCAAACATTTTAATGTTCATTTATTCAGTGTTGAGGTGTTTAAAGGAATGTTCCCTGTTCAATACAAGCTCAATCAAAAGAATAAAAATTTTTTTTTTGATTAATTAATTTCGTCTCTCATTTATTTAAATAACAAAAGCACAAACCGCAGTTACAGTCAGGCTCTTACAATGGAAGTGAATCATTTTTTTGTGGTAATTACCATTATGCCACAAACACTAACTATTAACTTTGAATAAATATGCAGTAGTGCTTTCAATTTAAACCTGTGTTGTTATAGAGTCGATGTTTGTCTTTTTTTCAGTTTGCTCTCTCCAGCGTTGTGCTGTGTGCATCTCATCAAGAGAACAAACGTTTGTTTGGTTTCGTGCTGCAGACAGCAGGACGTCGAGTCGATGGTCACCCTGTTACCGTCTGCTATGTCTTTGAGTCAAACAATGATGGAGAGAAGGTAAAAAAATGTTATAATCATCCATTACATCCATTAATGATTTTTGAGTGTCTAATGGAAAACTTTAAGGTCATGTTGTTTATTCGGATATTTTTGAATCTGTTTCAGATCTGTGACAGCGTTGGGTTGGCAAAGCAGATCGCCCTTCACTCTGAGACTGTGAGATGGTCATTCTGTTCAATTATTCAAATGGCGTTTATTACTCAAATAGTACTTTTTGGTCAGTGAATTCTTGAGAATCTGCATGTGGGTTTTCCGACAGGACCGCAAAGCCACACAGAAACAGAGAGAGATGGACAAAGCTAAGGAGAAACAACAGGAGGAACTGAATAAACAGAAACTAATCGAAAAGGTAACAGAGAGCAAACGGCTGTTTTAAAGACTCCGTGATATCAAAATGGGAGTTTTGTGGCTTTGAAAACATCGATATGATAGTGTACTCCTAAAAGTTGACAAAACGTACTTTTAGCAGATGTATGCATTTAAAATTAATTGTCTTTCTTTTGCTGAATAACGGATAAAAAAAAATATTGATAATGATGACTCTACACTACACAGATTTTTATCCAATCAAATTCTCTCTAGATTGAGAATGTTACTCCCCCAATACCATAGAAATCTAGTTTTTCACATCAAAAGTGAACTGTATTCTTCAAATCGACAGGATCTTGAGGAACAAAGCCGTTTAATAGCGGCTTCGAGCCGGCCAAACGCACCCGCTGCTGATGGACAGTTCTTAGTCCTTAGCAACAGCCAATTAGAGGACAGCGATGCAGGAGAGGAGGGGCAGAAAAAGGGCGAATCTGATGCCTGACCGTACGGTGATAACAAAAGTCCTACACTTTAGTTCTTCAAGGGTTCTCCACTGTTGCCTGCAGGATCAAAGAAATCAACCTGGAAATAAATGAATTAAAAAAATTAATTGACACATATGTGGACATTTCGGGAAAGCCTCCCAAACGTTGTGTTATTTGTAAGAATCATGTATTTTCTACAATATCTGTTGCTGAATTTGCTTTTAAAGGGTTTTTATGTATGTATGTATGTGTGTGAATGAATCTACTACTATGACATACTAAAACCCACAGAGACATAAAGTGACATTTGTTGCCTTATTTTGACAAAATTGCACGTGTGAATAACAGATTTGTAAAAGACATTATTAATACAGTATGTAAGGCTTTGTTATCTGTTCTCGCTGTATTTTAAGACCGCATGTGTTTTTGTTCATTTTACTTTAACAGTGAATTCTATTAGGGTGAGTCTCACAAAACCTGTCAAGAACAGATCTATGTCAAATTTAATCCTGAAATCAAAAGAAACTAATAAGAAATTATAGCCTATTTTACATAAAGAAAATGAAAAGAAAAAAAAAGTATGTCAGTTAAGCACACCCCCCCCCCCCATATTCTCATTACTGTAGTGCATTTAGATGTTTTACTTCTAATTTTGTTCTTTATTCTCATTATTATCCAATTTGATAATCAGTGATGATTCTCATTACTGTAATACAGTAAATTGTCAAAAGAAATCAGGCAGTACAGCAAACACCACCATGATGTCTTAATATTTTACCAATAAAATTAGATAACATACATTTTTTCATAATTGTACGCAATCGGGAATAGTTGGGAATTAGATTTGCAGTTCCAAAATCGCCTTCTTTATGCACATTCCTTTCCTTTTTTTCTGTTTTGGGAAACTCTTTACAGGTTTTTTGAGATTTCATGCAGGGGTTCAAAATGATTGGATAAGGTTCAGTTTTGTTGTTGCAGTTACGGTTATATGGTTCAGTTTTGTTCTTTCAGTAACACGTCGCAAATTATGTTTCATAATGTTCTACATCTACAATCATGTATCTGTTTGTAAATGGAACTTCACTCTACAGACTTAGTCACTGTGTTTTTATTTTCTTAATTATTCCCTCTGAATTTAAAACACTAAGACAAATTATTGGTTTCTTGCCTGACATCATGTGATCATGTGATTTCTTCTTTTTTTTTTTTTTTTTTTTTTTTTTTTGTATTTTCTTTACATAACCCATATATATTGACAACTGCATTTCCCTAGTAAGTGTTCACATCTGCACATATTTGGCCAATATGTTGAAATATATAATATAAGCTTCGACCGAAGTAAAATATTTAGCTGGAGAAAAAAAAACTGGTGATGGAATATCAAAATAAAATTTCCATTGGGTTGAGGACTTCTGTAGATTTTGCATTTGAAAATGACTACAAAGTTACAGAATGAAATATCTGCTCATTGATTGCTTTGGTTTATTTGAAATAAAACTGATGAAGTAGTTATACTATTCCCTTTTATTGTTTATTTGAACACAATCTTTACAGCTCAAATTCTGTTGCATTTACAAGCCTTTAAAGATATGTCTGTGTTGTGTGTAAATGACTTGTTCATAATTTATGGGGTTAAATGAAGATTAAGGTATTAAAAATATGTTTTAAATGAAGTGGTCCTCTTTTTGTGGTAATTTCATGTGATAAATTTCGATTAAAATTGAATTAAAAAGTTAAATGATTAATTTTTCTCCATGCGTTTCACTTTATAACTAAATCCTGTAACTTTTTATAAGTCCAGGTTTAAATGAAAGAAAAACTAGATTTTTAATGTGGATTTACAGACCTAAACAATTTCTTAGGGGCGTCCATAACAGTGTTAAGAATAAACATTATTAATTACAAATCTAATGTTTCTTATATCTGGTCTTTCCAACCAAATGGTCCCAGTTCACTTACGCAATATGTTCCAAACTTTGGCAACTCACATTTGGATAATATCTGGAAAATAAAGTGTAACTTGTATAGTATGTTATTATTCATTTCTAATTGGCCTATATATAGTTTGCATTTAAACAAGTCTAATTGGTTATTTTTTTAGCACAACAATGAAGCCACAGGGGCTGCGCTCGTGTTGTCAGTGCACTCCGTGAGCCCAAGACAAATAAACAAGCAACTCATTTATTAAAAGCAGCCAAGCAACCAAAAGCGATCAATCCTCCATTGAATGGGACAATTATTACATGCTGCTTCCAGCAAATTGCCAAGCGGCTATTGTGCCTTTGCGTATCTTTCTCCATGCATGTCAAGAGAGAAGGCTGGGAATATTCAGCAGGATTAGTTTAAACAGCATTAGCCTTTATTATTCTTTTAAACTCGTGTGGTAGAAAATAACGTAAATAAGATTAGGCACTAGTTGACTGCTTTCTCATAATGCTTGGGATGCTGCAGTAGGAAATGAGAATAAGATCATTCCTGAGAATGGGGCCTAATTTTCTACCTGGTGGGTAAAAATAATGGCACGTCCCTTTCAATAGCAGATTTAAGGGATTCTGTGTCTCCAGAAGATAACAGGTTGGTCGTTCAGCTCGGAACGCTTCATTTGGACACTGAATTACCAGCAGATCCACGGACCCCATGGTGCGCTCCGGCGATTCACATGTAAAACGTTCAGACTCAGGGTTAATTAGTGACGTTTCAGGGACCCTGAGTCTGGAGTTATAAAGCAAGACATCAGCTTTCAAATCAAACCATTGAAGGTGCACCCAGAAGAGAAGAAACTTGGCACAGCTCTCCAAATGGCCTCTCTCGCAGTCAGCGCGCACCAGAACAGCCCGATGGCGCGGCAGTCCGTGTTCACCATCGACAGCATCCTGGGACTGGACAGACCTGATCAGAGAACCGTCCTTTTAGCACCTTACCGACCGTGGACAGGTAATAACACCCATATGGCACACACACTTATATATATATATATGTGTGTGTGTGTGTGTGTGTGTGTGTGTGTGTGTGTGTGTGTATGTGTATGTGTATGTGTGTGTGTGTGTGTGTATGTGTATGTGTGTATGTGTGTGTGTGTGTGTGTGTTTTGATGTATTTTAATACATTTTAATATGCTGAAATGGCCCATATCTGGTAAAGTAAAATCAGGAATATTTTAGTAATTTAGGCTATTTTCCCAATGTATTTTGTGCCCTTTTTGCATTGTTTTAAAATACAAATATTGTGCAAATATTTGTACATGCTGTCTATGAATGACAATACAGTGATAAGTAGCCGTTTAAAAGCAAAAATGAAACTTCTGGGAATATCTTGCGAGCAATGACTTGGTAAATCAGTTTACTGATCCAGTTTACCCAGTGTAGTCTGGCACATCCTCAAGCTAGCCCATCTAAATGAAATGATTTGCTTACAGGAATCGACTTCCCAATGCCAGTGCATTTTTTTAACATGCCAAAATGGCACAAAAAAGGAAAATATTTTAGGATATTGCTAATATATTTATAAATGTCTTTTGAATATAGTTCTATTGTAGTCATTTATTTTCCTGATTTTTTTTTTTTTTTTTTTGTACAAATATTGTACAAATATATTTATAGGCTGTTTATGATTGACAATGCAGTGATAAACAGCCATTTTACAACCAAAATGAGACTGTTAATTATGTTTTGCCAGTGATGACTTGGTGAATCGGTTGGTTCATTGGAACGATAATTGGAATGTGCAAGAACTGACATGGTTAATGTGTGATGGATGAACAACACACACTCATGGCGAAATCGTCAGGATTTGTACGACTTTCTAAGTTTTGCTAATTCGTATGATATCATGCGACTGCACTGGTTTGAATTCCTACAGCCAATGACGTCACTGGACATCATTTCCATCTAATACACAACAGTCACTTGCTTCTGTCACACACAACAGGTATCATGTTTACACACTCTACTGATCGGTTATGTTTAGATAAGAGGTTTGTGTAAGGGCATGATATTAATAAGTATGTCCTTAACGCCTAGTGCGTGGAACTCACGCTTACTTCCGCATTATACATCCGGGAATCTGCACGTGATGAAGTCGTATGAGTTTATGCAAACAACATCCTTTGAGACCATATAGCCAACTCGTAAATTATGTACGACTTTACATGAGATCGGGTGTGTGGGTTCCATTTCTGTAGCCTAGATTTCAAAATAATTATAATTATAATAAATATCGTACACATTTCTTTCGTTTATTGACGCTGATTGGAAATACAGTGATAAACAGCACTTTTCAGCTAAATGTATTGGTTTGCTGAAACGGTTCATTTGAACGACCTATTCGAACAAATCTGTTCGCTCAAATGATTCGGACAAGCGCTCATGAACTGAGAGAGTTTATTAGCTAACTGACTGTCTCTTATCTCAGACTTGAAGCCAACATGCCAGAGTCGTCACATTGGTGCAGACAGTGATGGTTCGGTGGACGTGAGGGTGAATGAAGATAAACTACACAGTAAAACACCAGTGGACTCGTACAGAAGAACACTGAACTGGTACATCGGGCGCAGGCCGCGCACTGCTTTCTCCAGTGTGCAGGTGAAGACCTGAGAAATAGTGTGGTCCTCTCTATGAACTAGGCCTACATGTGGTTTGTTAACAGAAACATATTCATCATCAACACATAATGATGGATGAATTATGAGTGGTACTTTTTCCAAAAGCAGGGTTTAAGTTTAAATGTCAAAATTCAACATGCTGCAGTACATTTCTGAAATGCTATATCTGCAAGCTAAACAAAATTGAAATCACATAATTAATCTGATCAAATTTAATTTAAACTGTTCTGAAAATCAAATCCCATCACCTACTAAAGTATGATAGGCTATATGGCAATAAATGTAAAAAAAAAAACAAAAAAAAACAACAACATATTTAATATTTATATGGTTTTCACAGATTAAAAAAGCCACATACTTCATTCAAAAATATATCTATATTTATATTTTCAGAGGAAATATTCTCAGTATTTATGCATTTCAGTTTCATTGCATAATTCCATCAAATTGAATTGTGTAATCTTTAACAAAATACATTTATAAAACTTAATTGGGTTAGGGTTAGCTTTGGTTTTGTATAGCTAGAGTAATTCAATTTTGTTAATGATTACACAATTCAAATTTAATGGAATTTGTTGTGAAATTAAAATGCGTAAATCTTAAAAATAGGTAAGAGTGTTGTACATATGCAATATTTCAAAATATTAAAATCACCATTTTAACATACTGAATTTTCCTGAAGAGTGGAATTTAAACAATGGTATACATATATGCCCAAATATATGACCTATACATTTATGTTTATATTCCTAAATGGCCATAAATCTCATTTTTGCACAACATATTTTATTTGTCATACTTGCGGTTGCAGCATTACATAAAGCAGCAATAGTTATGAAATGTTATTTTTGCATTCTGTTATTTCTGAAATCACAAAATTTAAAGTTAAAGTTTCAGATACTATTTTTCATAAATATTCCATAATCTGAAGACACACTGCATTTAAAAGGAAACTGTGTTTTCTCCATGTAGTTTTGATGTTTTTTTCTAATGTTTTCCAGATCAAGATCTTAGAGAGTGTGTTTCAAGTGAACTCCTACCCGGGTATCGATATACGTGAAGAACTTGCCAAGAAACTACACCTTGATGAAGACAGAATTCAAGTAAAGAATGATCTATTATTAATGAATTCTGCAGTATATCAAATAATCAACATATGTTAATTTGCTTTGATTTTTTACATGGTTGTTCGGTAAAGGGCTGTTCTTTTAGTATAACGTTAATTTATTGTTTTTTGGATAAGTACTGTCACTTTAAGAATACCGGTTAAGATCCATAATCCAAAACTTAAGAGAGTTCAAACAGTGAATGATATATTATAATGTATCATTGGTCTTTCTGTCCATTCAGTTTGGATGGGTGAATGATGTTTTTTGTGTCTGTCTTTAGATTTGGTTCCAGAACAGGAGAGCAAAGCTGAAGCGCTCACACAGAGAATCCCAATTTCTGATGGTGAAAAATGTCATCAGTGATTTACAAATCAGCAGAGACAAACACTGATTGTAAAATCACATTTACTGTCATTATTTTTCTGTTGTGATGTTGTAAATATATTCTATTTGAACTCCCCCCCTCCCCCCATTTAGTATTGATTGGCACACAAAAGAGAGTTTCTCTCCAGTGACTTGCATTTGAATCAGAATTTCCAATTGCAACATTTTAAAACTTTATTCACAGTTTCTAATCACATCTTTCACGTCTTCATTTTGAAGGATACCTCATATGAACTATAACATGATGACTTCAATTTCAAATGTGTAAATATATATTTGTAATTTTTTTAATGTGATTATAAAATTATAATTATATTATAGTTTATTATAATGAATATAATTTTAAATTAATTATACATCAAGTATTTATAAAAATGGCTATTAATTATTAAATAAATTATAAAATCATTAATTATATTTGATATATTATTATAATGATATTATTATATATAGTTAAAATTATTACAATTGTATATATTTGTTACATATTTAATTTTATACATTACATTGTAAAAGACATATATTTTAAAGATAATATATAGGATATACATTTTTTAGGTGGGTTATTCTTTATTTGCTTGATTGTTTTTCATACAGTTGAACACTGGGTGATGCTACAGCGTGAAACAGTTTGTGTGCACTGCCTGTGTAAGACAAAGCAAACTCATTTTGCTCAGAAATTATGACCATTTTACAAATGTTGACATTTTAAGAATTTTTTTTTTTTAGATGAATCTTTAATAAAACAAAAACAAACTAATACTCAGCAACTTGCAGTTAAAAAACATACATAAAATGACTTCATGATGACGTAATGATAGTAACTGGATTTTGATATGCTTATATATTATATTCATATGCATAACAATGTCATACATAATATTATTGACATATTGGTAATAATATCTCAAACTTAAATTAGCATTTTAGGCCTATTTGTTTTAGAATACTTTTATGAAGGCCCTGATATATGAATGCATAATAGAAGCTGTGTTTGGAGCTCTGCTGATGTAGTCATCTTATTTAAAATCTGCAAACAAAAGCAGTTTCTTTTCATGTAAGTGTCAATAGTAACAGTATAGCTGAGCTGAAAGTAGATCTAGCTGTATATGGGCAGACAGCGGGCTCAAATGCACCAGATTCATTTTGCCTCTGGTTTTGTGTCTTTGATCTGAAACAGGATAGTTGAATTTTGGCTGTTGTCCATGTAGATGAACCAAATTTTCTTTCTTTTCTTTTCTTTTTTTTTTTCTTTTTTTTGGACACATAGCCAGCAATATCATCTGGACTGTATAAAACCTCATATTTTCCAGGTGATGTATATTTGAAAAGAATGAAGTAACATGTAACAACAGTGAAGTATGGAATTTATTTGATTTAAAGATTTATAAGATTTAAAGGATTCTAACGGATAAACAATGTGTGTAAGTGTTAATAAATTGCATTGTACTATCTCAAGCTTAATGAATCAATTTGAATATATATTGGGGCATAATTATGCCTTTGGAAGGGTAAAAGGGTTGACAGATTTACAGTTTAATTTGACATTACTACCTTATGTTCAAGCTTGTGAACATACCACAGACCGGGAGCACCACAAGTGTGACTTTTTGCCATTTTGTACAAAATAAAAGCATTTCAAAGCAAACTTCCTGGTTAAACATTAAAGCACACTAGTGTGCTAAATAGTACAGAATGTTTTCATATTTTATTTAACATTGCCGAAATTATCCACAAATAATTCATTTTTCCTTCAAAGATGGAGGTGCATGAGCTCAGGTCAGTGAGGCCTACAATCAATAAGCTCCAAAAAGAAATACAAAACCTGTGCTAATTGAAAGAAAACAAGTTGACAAAAAGATCTAATCCAATATTTAGAGATAAAATAGCATAATGAGTGATTTTGGAGCAATTTTTAGCAGGCCGGTAATTGTTTTTTTTTTCTCCCCTTTTTTTCTCCCAATTAGGAATGCCCAATTCCCAATGTGCTTTTTAAGTCCTCGTGGTCATGTAGTGATTCGCCTCAATCCGGGTGGTGGAGAACGAATCCCAGTTGAATCCTGGTAAAAAATTTCAACACATGCAGCACAAGGGTTAAATCAATGTAACAAGATGGCTCAAATCAAGTAGACTAATATCACATTTGCTATTTATGTTGTTGTTTCTACTTAATAATCTTAAGTGAATGGACTCAAAATAAGGTCATACAATAACAGAGCATTAATAATGAAGATTAATGCTGATTCTATAGGTCACTCATTAAATACATTTCTCCACAGAAACACCCGTACATTCATTGAAAAATCATATTGTGTTAACAGGGTCCAACTTGACTTGATCACCCTAACGGTGAAATCACACGAAACAACTGTAAGCAACAAAACAAGATAAATAAAACTACAAAAGAGCAAAAACCTTTATGAATTCTTAATAACAATAATTTAAATGCCTCATAAGTTCCCTTTGACCAAGGAAACATCATTGAATAATTCAATCGCAAGGCATTGTGGGTATTCCCCATAGCCTCAATTATGTACTCAATAGTTTGAGTTAATAACACTTAAAATCGTAAGTCTATGGATTTTTAAGACAAATAAGTTCAAGGAACTTAGATATTTGAGTTTGAGCCCAAAACTTGACATCTAGTAAATTTTAATTAAGACAACATATTGCAATTGCAATATTTGATCCCAGTCCCATTAAAGCATCAAATCATGAATTCAATGATATTATGCTTTCATTCTCGAGGCCTGGCTTCAATTTATTTATTTTTTTTACAGCAGATGGTGCCATTTTTCTCATGTTTAGCCTATGGAGCAAATACATGCTTTTTCCCTATTTTCTGTTTGCTGTATTATAGAGCACTTCAGGACAACTGAATAAAAGATGCAGCTAGTGTGTCTTGTTGGTATGGATGTCAGAGTGTGTTTTGTATGTATGTATTGAGAAATTCGTGTGAATGTGTATGTGTGTATAAAAAACAACACTGGCATTAAGTAAACAAACTGTCATTTAAAGGGTTAAAATCCTGAAAATGAATGAATATTTGGTAGCTACGATCAGCACTGATGTTGGTTAAAAAAGTCAGTGAAAGTGGAAAATAAGATTAATATATAATATTTTTATGGCAGTTTTTTGACGTGGACATTTTTGTCCTCTAAGGTCCTGAGTGTGAGTTTTTTTTTTTTTTTTTTTTTTTATCTGACACTGCACAAAAAATGATAATGCATCAAAATCAATGTTGTTGCTGATCATTGACATATCCTAGACTGTGATAATCACCCCAACCCCCCCACCCAAAAAAAATTCCCCTTAGCATTTCGAATATGGAAAATAATTCATTTTTTTGTTTGTTTATTTATTTATTTATTTATTTTATATAAAAAACAACAACACTGGCATTATATGAACAAACTGGCATTTAAAGGGTTAAAATCCTGAAAATGAATGAATATTTGGTAGTTGTGATCAGGACTGATGTTGGTTAAAGAATCTAAGTCAGTGAAAGTAGAAATAATATTAATATATAATAATATTATGACAGTTTTTTGACGCGGACATTTTTGTCCTCCAAGGACCTCTGAGTAACTTTTTTAAAATGACGCACAAGGGTTAA
Source organism: Myxocyprinus asiaticus (assembly GCF_019703515.2). Taxonomy (NCBI): domain Eukaryota; kingdom Metazoa; phylum Chordata; class Actinopteri; order Cypriniformes; family Catostomidae; genus Myxocyprinus; species Myxocyprinus asiaticus. Next base: position 39,590,319 of record NC_059380.1, on the reverse strand, counting down.
AATGCAAACTATATATTTATTAGATAATAACTAAATATGCAACTCAATATACCGTTCTACTTCTGACTGAAATGTTCAGTGTCGCAAACGCATTAAAAAAGTAGGCAGTGTGCACAACGTGTACCACCTAGTATGCAGTACGCTAGTGCGCCACAGAGCTCCACCTCGCGGGGCTCGTGAACTCTCGGCGCTCTTCACTCGAGCTCACTTCCATCAGAGGAGCTTCATGGACGGGAGAGAATGGCTGGTTCACTACGACTCTTTCACTTTCTCACGGCTTTATCCGTGTTTCTGTGCTTCAACGCGGCGGTGAATGGAGGCAAGAGAGGAAACTCGGATAAATGCAACTACAAGGTAAAGTTTGATCTGAAATCTGTCACACAGATGCCAACCGAGAGAACAAGTTTAAACACGTCACCCTAGAAGTCCCTTTAACACTTCTTACTGTTATTGTTGCGTTTGTGTTGTTTGTTCTCGTGTGTCCAAAACAAACGCTCTTGTATCATGCATGTGTTTTGAAGTTGCACAGATCCATCAACCTTTAATTTAGATGGACAAGTCCTTGATTTTTAAGCGTGTTTTATGGTTTCTAGTGTTCTTCACTCTATTGTTTAATGGGGAAGTCTTGTGCAAACAGTATTCACCGGGTCAGCAGCGTTGTGATTTGGGGAAATGACCTTTAAAAAGGTCAGACGTGTGAAGAGTTACTCAGTAGACTCTTTTGTTGACGTATTATTGGAGATTTGCTGAAGCTTTTGTGGTGGGACTTGAATGGTGGCTAACTGGTAATCATTGTGAGAATTGATAGAAAAAAAAAAAAACAGCCTTTACAGATTTTCCTGAAGCGTGCAATACATAGAATTGTATTGTTATTGTACATTGAAGTTTTTTTTGCATGATTTAAAGTGTAGTGAATTTTACATGCAGGCAAATACATTCAAATAAATAGAAACGATGTGTAATATGCAATATATGTACTAAACTATAACCTGAAGCTTGAGGAATGAAAGCCATCTAAACGGTTGAATCTTTTTGTGATTTAAAAACAACAACAAAAAGAACTGAGGACATTAATAAAGCTTGCTGTCCCGAAATGCTGAACTGTTTTCCATGGGCAGTTGTCAGTAGTGTAGTTATTTGCATGTAGTTTTTATGTCAAGGAAGGGCTTTTATGAATATTCGCTGGGGTTCACAGAGATACAAATCTAGGATTCAAAATATATCATTTATGTTTTAGGATTTTGAAGGGAAAAAAAGAACATTATGATGTAAAATGAAAAAGAAATATTTAAGATATTTCTAGGTCACTAATCAAATCAAACTCATTTATACAGATGAGGAAAATGCAAAATATTCACAAGTTGACGCAGATTTTTGAACACCTGTGTATGAATTCAAAATGAACACACACAAAAAAAGAAAAATAGATATACTTTTTTGCTACTTGTTCAATTTACTTTATTAATCAGTTTATTACTTTCAAAGCGTTCTTTCCATTTACATATGTAAAACGTGAGTTTACTTAATTCATTTGAGTTGGGACTACATGAATACTTTTTTGTGGTGTTAATGTAGCAATGATTTTAACTGGGCAGGGGATTTTTATTCCCCAGCCTGCTTGTTTTTATTTAATTTTTTGGGGATTTTCTCCCCAATTTGGAATGCCCAGTTCCCAATGTGCTCTAAGTCCTCGTGATGGCGTAGTGACTCGCCTCAATCCGGGTGGCGGAGGACGAATCTCAGCTGCCTCCGCGTCTGAGACCGTCAACCCGCGCATCTTATCACGTGGCTTGTTGAGTGCCTTACCACGGAGACGTAACGCGTGTGGAGGCTTCACGCTATTCTCCGCGGCATCCACGCACAACTCGCCACGTGCCCCACTGAGAGCGAGAACCACATTGTAGCAACCATGAGGAGGTTACCCCATGTGACTCTACCCTCCCTAGCAACCGGGCCAATTTGGTTGCTTAGGAGACCTGGCTGGAGTCACTCAGCACACCCTGGATTCGAACTCACGACTCCAGGGGTGATAGTCAGTGTCTTTAACCCAGCCTGCTTTGTTGAGATTTAGAAAAGTTTCTGTTATGTTGGAGTTTTAGCGGTTACCATTATGGTGAAAGTGCATCTTGAGTTTAAGATGAGGACAGGTACATCTGGCACATGCTTTCATTTTTAAATAATTGCTGTGCTAACCAAAGCATTGATACCAAGCTGTATTCTGAAGTGCATCCCACCAACATGTATTTAACATACTAATAGGCATTATCACTAGCCAGTATATAGGCCTAATGAAATAAAATAAATTAATTTACTTTGAGTTTACTTAGACATGTCTAATTTTGTTATGTTTACCCAATTCAGTTAGGTTCCCTCTACAGGATATATTTGAGTTGAGTTTAAAGAGTAATTTTAAGTTTGGAAAACTCATTTGAAACATGTGGAACCACTATCCACGATTGAATCAAGTTAAGCCAAAGAGTTCTTTTTTTGAGTGAAGATTGCATTGTGCTTGGTTTATTATTACTCAACAGTCTTGTTGAGAAAAACACGTTCCCCATTTTAATAGCCTAGCGTGCAATATCTGCAACACTTTCTACCAGTTTTTGCATTCTATGCAAATTGGAATTAAGTGTGTAGTGTTAAAGTATGATAAAAAACACAAAAATGGCCATTATAAAAGACTATCCACACGTCCATGTTGTGTTTGCAGTGTTTGTCGTTTGCTTTTCTTCCTGTTGAGTGATGTCTGGTTGCTGGTGATAGACGGGCTATTGAATGACAGATTGCCCTGTAATCTCATTGTCTTTGGAGGGCCGGAGCTGCTTTGTAGTCGTTTCCCATAGGAAGTCAGGGAGCTATTTGCTCTATTAAAATTCTTTGGCATTTCCTCTGTTAGGAAGCCCAGGTCACCTCCCTCCATGGCACCATCAAACACCCGGCCTGTTGAAAGAAACACTTCAGGTGTAAAGGAGGTAGTGTTCTTGTGAGCTGTGAATTCTGAAACACAGTTTAACTTGTTGCATTTTATAGACAACAGCGCAGCTGGCTTTACTGATAGTATAGTTCACCCAAAAATGAAAATTCTGTTATCATTTACTCACCCTCGTGTTGTTCCGAATCTGCATGATATTCTCTTTTTTGTGTGGAACACAAAAGTAAAAATTTTGACAAATATGCAGGCCACTCTTTTCCATATTATGAAAATGAATGGGTACTGGGGCTGTCATGCTTCAAAACTACATAAAAAGGACCAGAAAAGTGGTTGCTTTGTGTGTGAAACAAGCTGAAAGTTAAATCCCGGATATTCTTCAACTTTTGTGTTCCATGGAAGAATGAAAAGTAACATGGGTTTGGGACGGCATGATGGTGAGTAGCCTAAATAATGAAAATTTCCATTTTATGGTGAATTATATGCATTAAATCATACCTGCCAACACTCCCGATTTTACCAGGTTTCTCCCATTTTTCCACCCCTCCTCCCGCTGTACTCCCAATTTACAATTTCTCCTGATAAACTCACGGTTTTCCGCATCCACACTTTGCTCATGAGAACATATTAGACCTATAGGTAGGGTTGACACCCGTCCCATAAAACTGTGGATTTTTATTTAAAAGCAGAAGGTTCAATATAAATGCTCAATAAGATGTACAAAATTGCACAATCACTGAGTCATAAAGACATGAAGTACAGGTGAATGAAAACATAAATAATAATTAAAATAAATAAGAAAACTTTAAAAATAAATATGATCCAACACATATGTATACATAAATAAGATAAATAATTAAAGAAATCAAAAAAATTATATTTTTGGAAGTCATGGGTCAGGAAAGTTCTCAGCATATAAGAAAGGATAAACACTTTATTATTAATAACTCAAAAGCATTTATTGCTAAAACTGTGAAGGATGTGGTAAGGGACCATGTGAATACATGGTCAATTTCTTGGTATTATTCGTCTTCAATGTAGTATTACTGACCGGTGCGGACACTCCTTATACGCATATTATGCAGTCTGCAATTGTAGCATATAGCCTAAGACTTGCGCTTTTTTGCGTGTTTGACGTAAAAGGAGCCATCAAGTTATGGAATTTATCATTTATAAACAGTATTTGTATATGACTGGAAAAGATATGCCTGCTTAAAGGGGAAAAAAAATGCCCTTGAAAATTAAATCCAGGGGGCAAATTTTGCCCCTTATTGGAAAAGTCCAATTCTGACACTGCTAGATACTGCCCAGGACACTTTAACAATGGCATAGCAACGCCTTGGCAACCGTCAACAACACCTCAGGATAGTGGCGGCGGATTTGGCACAGGAAAGCACCATTTGCATTTTCTTCAGGAAATGTAGTGTTTCATTTTAAGATGCAAAAAAATTTCTGTTTTTTTAAAGCTATGATAGTACATGTTATATCGTGCCATTGTTGAGACTACATAACTTCCTGTCTTTGCATTGTTTCCTATTTGACTGCTGGGTGGCAACCCAACTCAGGTTAAGTCTTGGAAAAACAAAGGTAGATATTTAAATTGGCCTCTGCTCCCTCCGAGCTTTGCTTGGCTCCAGCCGAGGGGGCAGAAAGCTCAATTGGATCTCCGATGGGGATCTGTTGGACTCGGATTAAAGTGGTTGTTCTCTCCGGAACTCCCAGCCCTCTCAGCTCAAAAGCATCCTGCCTATGGCTTTCCAACGAGTTCTCTGAGAAATCCCGCTGCCCAATAATTGTCCAAGTCTTAGAAATGAGCCTGACTTTCCTTTCCTCTCCGAGACTGACTTCATGTTCCATATCTCTGTTAGAGAAATAAAGGACAAGGAGCATTGGAATTCATTACTGGACGGATATTAGCAGCTGTGTAATCGGTTTAGCAAAATTCCCATCCCTTTCCATCTGGTTAAGTTATGTTCTCAGAATGTGTGGGGAATGATGTCAGCCAAACCCTCACAAACATTAGCTAGTATCTCGAAATTGTTTCCAGCAAGAGCAATGGTTTCTGGGGGTGTGACACGGCAAGCGATTAGCATTAGTGGAGGTAAATCTGAGATCCGTTTAAAAAATTTTTTAAAAACATTTTCAGGACAGTTGTGCAATCGAGGGAATCACCGAGATTAAAATTAAACAGTTTAGAACTATGCAAGGCTTACACCCTTACCCTGATGCATGATTGAATGTATGGGTCACCTTCCTCTATTTGTCTGTTCCTATATGTTTTTCTCAAAAAAGCCTTTACACTTTGGTTCCTTGTTCTTGTAACATCTGGTTGGGGTGAATGATGGAGAAGGGGGTGTGTTTGACGCTGCTCACAATGCAGAGAAAGGGGGGAGGGGGGGTGGGTTGGTTCAAGTTATTTCTGTGCCATCTTAAGGGGGCATTGAAAACCATCCAAGCAGCTCGTCACCTTGGAGGCTGCGGTGGGAAAATCACTGGTTGGCTAGTTCTGAATCGAGCCGGTTCGCTGAACCGCTTTGAATTCTGGGACAGAGGTCTTTGAGTAGTGACGCCTCTTTTGACCAGACGAGTGGCCCTGCTGTTCACTCTCAATGGAAGGATGTTGCTGGTAAACTTAGGTATGTTAAAAGTGAATTAAAAGTTGGGCCACTCTGTTCACCTCGGTTGGGTGCCTGTGATTGGTCAGTGATCACTATAAAGAGCTTAGTTAGTTAGAATTGGGTTGGTCTGGCAAAATCAACTGAGAAACTAATTAAAGTTTTGGAGTTTTGTGGCTTGTAGTCCTTGTCTGTTTGCATTTAGGCCATCCATATTCTAGTGTACTCCTAAAAGTTCAAACATTTTTTTTTTTAGCAGAGTAGTGCTCTAAAATACTTTGATAGTGTTTCATACGCTACTATGCTGCAACACTGCTATTGAATCAGTCATGCCAAACATACAGCGTAGCCAGTGTAGTCCGATTCCCGAACGAAGAAGCTGGTTCTTTTAAATATTCAGCGCAAATCATATAGCGGAACCAGTGAAGTCTGATTGCCAAACGAATGACTCACGTGAGCCAGTTTTTTTAATCTACAGCGTGAAACATTTAACACTAACTCCTGAATGACTCTTCTTATCAGCCAGTTTTAAGGAAAACCAAAAGCTTGCCACAAGTCATTCATTTTGTCATGTCCAGTTCCAAATTAACCACAATTGTTGCTGTGTTATGTGTATTTCAGGCTCATGAGATTTCATGGGGTCTTTAAATGCTGAAAATAACCTCCCATAAAAACATAATTATTTTAAGGCAGAACAAAAATAGAACGAATAAAACAAAGAATTTGAACATTTATTTCTGCTGTTTTAGCTCACTTATAAACTCGTTCTATCGCCAATCCTCGGGCGACCCTCAGGGTTGTAACCCGAGTCCTTTTGCATTGTGGAGAGACCCGTCTGTGGTCATACCAGTCCTTCCTCTTTCTCTCTGCTGTCCCACACACTGAAGTCATTACAATCAATTAGCTGCTCTTTGCAACGGTCTAATCAAGCATCTGGTACTGGGGAACTTCCTGTCTGTAGGTTTCAGGCAACAATTTGAGATTATACAGTGTCTTTCCTTTAGAGGGTGAAGTATGTGGCCGCCTCGAGAGCTCTTAGCTGTGGGGTGGATGCATCTTTTATGTACGCAGTTTGTGGGTGTGTAGATTAATACCACAACTTTATATATGTGCTATCACTGATGTTTAAAGAACTTTTAATGAAACTCAGAAGGTCCTGCATTTGCCAAATCCACGCAAGTTTTTTTATTTTTTATTATTAGTTTTTTTTCCTCCCCAATTTGGAATGCCCAATTCCCAATATGCTCTAAGTCCTCGTGGTGGTGCAGTGACTCACCTCAATCTGGGTGGCGGTGGATGAATCTCGGTTGCCTCCGCGTCTGACACCGTCAATCCGTGCATCTTATCACCCACGCAAATCCACACAAGTTGTTGAGAAAAGACCCTGTTTACATCCTTAATACACGTCCCAGGTCTTATTATGCTTAATTCATTACTCAATAATGCACTTTAAAAGTTTGATTTCAGTCGGAGTAAAACAATAGCCCGATTCATCTCTTTGAAATGTCATGTAAATGCCTTAGTCTGAATTAAATTGTTCCAGTAAGATTTTTGCAACGTCGGACTAACAGACCTAATGGGATTGTAGCATGGCTACATCCAGCATACACGTAAATCAGACCGCATTTGGCCTCGGCGTTGTGCATGTGCTTGGAATGACAGGTGACACGCAGTATTTATTATGACACTTCCTCAGCTAACATCCTTGATTCAAATATGTGATTACGCATATACATGAAGAGTACATGGTCCTAAAAATAGGCGTCATTTTCTTATTTGCTATCTCATTTTGGAGCAAAATATGACCAAGACAAAATTCCCGAATGCTTTATGAATTGTGTTGGGACACATTTCGGAACGTAACGACTTGTGTAGCTAGAAACGATTTTGCGTAGAGTATGTTTTAGGGCTCATCTCTGGTGAGTTTCAAGAGTAGGTTCGTTAAGAGGGGCCCTCTACCTTCAGGCTGAAAGGTTAGTCAGCATGCGTTCCACTCTCTTGTGTCTCATCCGTTGTTCTTGGTACTGCGTCTGTGCTTTCCATTAGAGAGGCGAAATGATTCCGATCCTCTTCATGGTCAGAGAGTTCTGGAAGCCCCCTGGGCAGTGGTGCATTCTTATTGCATGAAACATAAAACTCCAAATCCCACAAGCCCCTTGTCCTCCTTGTGAAGACTTCTGCTGTTTGCTAATGTCATCTGGCAGGTCATTCTTGGCAAACATTGGCATGATATGTTGATGTCCTCTTGAATCTTTTCTTTTGCCTCTTGTTGTGCTGTATTGCTGTTTTTTAGACACACAATGTCAATTTTATCACCACAAACTATTAATCCAGGCCTATAGGTGTATAATTGAAAGGGTTTTGTTGAGTATCGGTTTCTTTCATGTCGTTTTGATTCAGAGAGCATGTCTGGACTTGTTTCTGGAGCTTTCTGCTGGCTATGTTTACATCCTTTTTTAGTAATGTGAATTTCGAACAATCACCAAAACAAGATATGATTTCAATATTGAAAAAATCCAAACAAATAGATGTCTTAAAAGATTATGATGACAGTCTTTCTTACCCTAGCAACCAGTTTAAACAGTTAAAACAATAGCTTCATGATGGCAAGTTCTGCACTGGCAGCATTTAGAAAATGTACAAAAATCAAGTTTCTAATGATAATGAAGCACATTTTGTTCATTTAAGTTGAGTAATAATTTATGCATGCTGTGTAATTCGTTTTGCACTATATGTATGAAATCTGCAGATGTTCTGATAGCATCGTAAAGAGCTAGGACAGCGTTTGGCACGTGTTGCACGACAGTGAAGGTCAACTGTGCAGAAGTTCTTAAATCAATTTGTGATGGTTCAGAGGTTAGATCATCTGAGGTGTCTTTGAAGGTTTATGGTTCTTAAGTTCTTGTCTTATTGATCTGAGACCTTTCATCCATCTTCTCAGTATAGATACTGGGGAGATTCTGGTTGGGGAGGCAGTTCCTAGATCAGTGCCAAGACACAAGCTCTTTTCAGAAGGTTTGGGTCTGGAAAACCCATCATCTCTCAAGGTTGTCCATTAAGGAAGTTCACTGTCTGTTAATCACATGAAAGTGATCAACATGTGCACATCACACTTTGCTCAGCTCCTCCAGAGACTAGTTCAAGAATTCTTCACCCCTACGGTGATTGATTCCCTGCTGAATCTAGCACAGAAGTGACCTGTAGATTTACATTTTGTGTATGTGGAGGGATGTACGCTCTAATGAACGTGTTGTAGATCAAGAGAGCACCTCAACTGTGCGTGAACAGGCTGTTTATGAAAATGAGATGGTTAAGTTCTTCGTTTTGGTTACATGTCCATATGGTGTTTTTTAAATGCTAGAAGACAAACCATGAGTGAAATCAGCAGTCAACGCCATGGCTGAGCATTTTCGCCTTGGAACTGCAGTTTACCAAAGACAGTCTCAAAAACGCGGATTCAGACAGCCAGGGTTTCATACGTCACAAACCTAAGGAATCAATCCCGTCAACTTGTGGGGTGGGGCCTCCATATCAATAGCATACACTACGGCGAAGAAAGGGGTATCAGGAGAAGCCAGGTGTAGCTATGTATCGTATTTTGCAAGACATGTTCTGTTTTCGGTTGTGAAAGGACAAATGGTGAGCCTTCATGTATTACCAAAGGATCTGAAAATCGTAATGTCCCAGCAAAACTTTCAGAGAAAACTCGGGTTTGCAGTAGTCATTTTCCAGAGTACTGTTTTGAAAATTTTACCCAAAAACAGATGGGTTTATCCGCTAAACTTGTATTGAAGCCCAATGCGGTTCCATCAATTTATCCTGGGGACACAGCGAGTATGAGTCAACATGTTGGTCAACGGGTAAGTTTCTTTTTCTTGTGTTTTATCCGTTGACTGTGTTCAACAAATCTGCCGTGTGCTAGATAAAGTTAGCCAACATTAGCAAGCCAAGATACATGATGATTCATGTCAAATGCTGACAGGAAATTTTATATGGCTTGGGTGTGTTGATGAAGAAAGTTATGGCAAACGTTACTCAAAACATTTACATATTGTATATTATGATGTTAGTTATGATATAAAATATGCCTTTCTATTGCCGAAGGATCGTGGTATCTATTACCGTTACATAACTTAAGTTTCTAACATTGTAGAGAGCGATACATAAAAAAACATTACCATTGTGATACATCGACTTGTAGGTGACCCTTCAGAATCAGTTTCTGGTTCGAACATATATGCCTGAATTACTCCAGTATTACCACTTGCCATTGTGTAGCGTTTAGTACCTTTACAGTGAACAGAGTTGATGGTGAGCAGGTAGCCTGAGCTGCAGGCGAGGGGTGCAGGGGTGAGTGGGGATGGGGGTGGGGACTAATTTGCAAATTCATAGATCTGCGCATACTAAATGAGGCAAAGGTGTAGAGTTATATCTAAGCCATTTTAAGGCATGAAGGGATTATTTTCATGGAAAGAAAACAACAAATTTTAAATATGTAATTTTGATTAACAAAGATGAGTTTTTAGGGGTTAAACCAGTGACTGGAGAGGGACTGGAAACGGAAACAGACTGAAGACATAGTGCCCTCCAGCATTTGACCCAATGCCACAGAAACCCTTCATCAGATGTACCCTCTCTGACCTGCTCATCCGGTCTCTTTGGGCAGACTTGAAAGAGCCATCCAGACCAAAGGCATTACTGAGTTTTAGAAACTTTATATGATACATTTTTTAGATGTTGCTAATTATATAACCACAAATACATCCATATATCAGCAAGTTTTTTCTGCCAGTATTTGGCCATTATAAGATAATCGTATCAGCTGATAATTTGACGGCTTGACTGATTGACTACATAGTAAATATTGTAAAAATTTTATAGATAGTAATAAACCGATATATAACCGATTATCAATATCTGTAGTTACCGTGCCTGTTTAGTGAATATTGCGTAACATTTTTTTAGATGTTGCTCATGATGTAAGCAGTAATACACCCCTATTTCTGTCAGGCAGATTAATCAGCCGATATTTGGCCATTATGAGGTAATCAGTATCCGCCAATAACATGCTGACTTAGCCAATTAACTATTTAGTAAACATTGCAAATTTTTTTATAGTGATAAACCAATATATCAACAAGACCAATTATTGGCTGATGGTTGGCCATTTTGAGATGCTTTTCGGCAATTCCAGCATTATGGACGTGACATTTGCAGTGAAAACGTGAACTTGAACTTCTCATAGAAAGTACTCAGTACCAGAATATAGAACCATTTCTATGTATAATCATAAACTTCTTCAGATAAAGTCCAGACATATGAATAATTTTCATCCTAAACGAGTTTTCTTCCAGTTTAGATCGGGAAATTAATTTGCGTTATGGACGTGATTAAAAGCGACATGAGTTTTTTGTAGACCACACACTTTGTAAAAACTCTGTGAATTAAAATGAACAAACCAGAAATAATACTAGCCACATAATGTAGAAGGGTTGGCACTCATAAGAACATATAATGTTTATTTTTTGTTCATTGTCATTTTCACATAAATGGGGAAACCCCATCGTTACGGACGTGACCACCCCGAATGTGGCATCTACATGACTATGGGAAAACATGTAAATTGCTTAGAAAACCTTAACAGTGAACTCTGGTGGGTTTTTAACCTATACAATTTGAAACATCGGGTTAAGACTGTATAACGATGTTAAATAAAAACTGACATTTGCAGTGAAAACGTGATATGATGATGCACGATTATTGTCAAAGTGAAGAAGGCGCTCGTGTGTAACCCATCATTGAAGGCTTTTTAAGAGCTGCATGTAGTTAATACTGAATTTAGAGAATGTGATATTCCCTGCTATTATGATATAGGCTATTGCTTGCTTTGTTCTAAACAACTACATGAGTCTTAAATGTTACAGAATAAATTGTGTGTCAAAATGATCACATGGTCTATGCTTTTGTGTTAAAAGGAAGTCACAATCATGTGTCAAAAAGACTGCATTAGCCTGTTATGCTTTTCTGTCAAAATTATTCCAATCATGTTAAGTCTAATGATGCCTCGCAATGCAAAATGTCACTTTTGGAAGGGGCCTGGGTAGCTCAGTGGTAAAAGACGCTGGCTACCACCCCTGGAGTTCGCTAGTTCGTTAGTTCGAATCCCAGGGCGTGAGTGACTCCAGCCAGGTCTCCTAAGCAACCAAATTGGCCCGGTGGCTAGGGAGGGTAGAGTCACATGGGGTAACCTCCTTGTGGTCGCTATAATGTGGTTCGTTCTCAGTGGGGCGCATGGTGAGTTGAGCGCAGATGCCGCAGTGGATGGCGTAAAACCTCCACACACGCGATGTCTCTGTGGCAACGTGCTCAACAAGCCACGTGATAAGATGCACGGGTTGATGGTCTCAGACGCGGAGGCAACTGGGATTCGTCCTCCGCCACCTGGATTGAGGCTACACGACCACAAGGACTTAAAGCACACTGGGAATTGGGCATTCCAAATTGGGTGGAAAAGGGGAAAAATCCCCCCCCCCCCCCCAAAAAAAAATTTCACTTTTGGCACTTTGGATTCTAAGAAGAGGAAAAAAAAGACGCAGCAACACGATCTGAAATAACATCAAGATGTCAACGACAAGGTCCGCATGCGTTTAATATTTCATACTAAGTACTCATAGTCATTACAAATTTATAATTTACTTGTTAAACATGAACATGCCACAGAAATAATTTTAGCAATGACTATTTACAGTATTAGTTGACAAAAGCAACCTTGTACACACACTTGAACTGTAAACGAGTAACATTTTATATTAAACATGCATGCATGTCTTTTACGGTTTTACAACCATGCGAGTTAGCACCGCTTTGATTCGCTTATTTATTCATTTATCTCTCACTCTCTCTCTCTCTCTCTCTCTCTCTCTCTCTCTCTTTCAAATTAGTGTAAGAACTCAGAATACACCATGTAAACAAATACACGTCGGAGCTCGAAGATTAGTTATTCATCCATTGATTATCCATGATTTGATGTGAAGTGTCCGTTACGGTCATGTCCATAATGCATTATTATGTGTGTTTAAAGAAGAGACAATTTGTTCATCATACTTAACATTGAAATAAATTGGCTTTGTACAGAAAGTATCAACTTATTTGAATGAATATTGTTTGAGTAATAGAAACTTAACCTCTATAATGCTACGAACGTGACAGCGCTGAAATGTAGCAACCTAATAAATGTGGCTCTTTTAAATTAATCAAAAAACTCTGTTATGACAAGATGACTCTATATATGTCTTATATGTCTTCATATCTTTCTGAAAAAATGATTATTGTTAACATCAATTGAAAATAAAGAGTCCTTTGACCCCTCTTTTGCAACCATGAAATAAGGCTGTTTGAAAATGTTGTTTTAGAAATAAGAGGTGGATGAACAATGCAATTTCCTAAAAAAAATCATTATAGCAGTATAATACATTCAAACGTAGACCTAAATGACCAACTTAAAAGAGTTGCTTAACATTTGCTTAAAACTAAACGTTTTCATGGTATGGTTGACATTTTCATGGAATTGACGTTTTGAGTTTAATTCAAGCTCATCTTAAATATGAATGATTTACTATCAAAATTTTCAGTTGTCTTCAAATCTTTCCAGAACTCCTTTAGCCCCTCTCATGAGCACCAGGATGTTTGTAGCTGTCTTGAGTTGCAGACATGCTCTGAATGGACCATAATTGCTCATTAATGCCACATGGTTACCTGCAGCAATGGGCCAGCATACGGAAATGCCGCCACACAAATTAAGATTCAGAGCTTCACACAAATGCAAGAAATAACAGCTGAATGAACGCTAATATTCCTGAAGAAAGTTACTGCTGAGGGCAACATGTAACTGTTTAGAAAAGGCCTGTTTTATGTTTGTTTTCAGAGTTTTCAAGAAGTTGAAAGACTTTTTAATTAATTTTTTTTCACCATTTTTAATTTGCATGTAATTGATTTAGTAAAATGTTTTGACCATAAGAAAAAAGAAAGGAGTATTTCAAAGATTTGTGGAGTTTTTGGACAAATTATGGCCAAATTTTGCCATCATTTACTGACCTAGTGAAGGATGGTTTTGAATACCACACTAACAAAAAAGTAAGTGGTATGGTACTGTCGTGCTTTTTTTGGACAAGGTACCAGCCTATATCAAAGTACCATGGATTTACCAGCACTGTTCTCTGGTAACAGTACTTTGTAACAGCAGACAAATTAGTTTATTTTTCTGTGGGTCATGAATCCTCTACAAAGGTGTGTGTAAAATGTTTTATAATTAATAACAAAGTACCCCGATAGCAAACACGAATGTGATTGTCCTGGAAAATGACTCTTTTTGGAATATGAAATTGGAGACATATGTTGTGGTAATGAGAAACGTGTGTTGGAGCTCTGCTAAGCTAGGTCGTGGTCAGATTTGTCAAATCAAATGCAAAGAGCTGTTCATTCCCACTCTTGTTTGGACACTTAGAAAGAGATTTCATTGGATTTAACGGATACAAGTGGTTTTGTCAAAAGGAAGTAAATTTGTCAAAGCTTGGGCGTGATTTTTGTGACCTTAGAATTTTCACAGAAAACACAAATATCAACTAAGAATTGGAATCAAAATGTCATTATTTAAAATGTGCACTTTTAACAGTTACTTTTTTTTTTTTTTTTTGTGGAAACCTTTGTTGAGTGGGGCATAATTTTGTCCTTAGGAAATTGATTGGATCATGAAAATTATGCTTTCCAGATCAGAATGAAGAATGCCTATAAATACAGTTGAAGTCAGAAGTTTACATACACCTCAGCCAAATACATTTAAACTCAGTTTTTCACAATTCCTGACATTTAATTGTAGAAAACATTCCCTGTCTTAGGTCAGTTAGGATCACTACTTTATTTTAAGAATGTGAAATGTCAGAATAATAGTAGAGAGAATGATTTATTTCAGCTTTTATTTCTTTCATCACATTACCAGTGGGTCAGAAGTTTACATACACTTTGTTAGTATTTGGTAGAATTGCCTTTAAATTGTTTAACTTGGGTCAAACGTTTTGTGTAGCCTTCCACAAGCTTCTCACACTAAGTTGCTGGAATTTTTGCCCATTCCTCCAGACAGAACTGGTGTAACTGAGTCAGGATTGTTTTTCAGTTCTGCCCACAGATTTTCTATCGGATTGAGGTCAGGGCTTTGTGATGGCCACTCCAATACCTTGACTTTGTTGTACTTAAGCCATTTTGCCACAACTTTGGAGGTATGCTTGGGGTCATTGTCCATTTGGAAGACCCCTTTGTGACCGAGCTTTAACTTCCTGGCTGATGTATTGAGATGTTGCTTCAATATATCCACATAATTTTCCTTCCTCATGATGCCATCTATTTTGTGAAGTGCACCAGTCCCTCCTGCAGCAAAGCACCCCCACAGCATGATGCTGCCACCCCCATGCTTCACAGGTTGGGATGGTGTTCTTCGGCTTGCAAGCTTCACCCTTTTTCCTCCAAACATAACGATGGTCATTATGGCCAAAAATTTTGAAAATTTTGTGTTTCATCAGACCAGAGGATGTTTCTCCAAAAAGTAAGATCTTTGTCCACATGTGCACTTGCAAACTGTAGTCTGGCTTTTTTATGGCGGTTTTGGAGCAGTGGCTTCTTCTTGCTGAGCAGCCTTTCAGGTTATGTCGATATAGAACTCATTTTACTGTGGATATAGATACTTGTCTACTTGTATCCTCCAGCATCTTCACAAGGTCCTTTGCTGTAGTTCTGGGATTGATCTGCACTTTTTGCAACAAACTATGTTCATCTCTAGGAGACAGAATGCATGTCCTTCCTGAGCGGTATGATGGCTGTGTGGTCCCATGGTGTTTGTACTTACATAGTATTGTTTGTACAGATGAACGTGGTACCTTCAGGTGTTTGGAAATTGCTCCCAAGGATGAACCAGACTTGTGGAGGTTCAAAAAAAAAAAAAAAAAAAAAAAAAAAGAAATATCTGAGGTCTTGGCTGATTTCTTTTGATTTTCCCATGATGTCAAGCAAAGAGGCACTGAGTTTGAAGGTAGGCCTTAAAATACAACCAAGGTACACCTCCAATTGACACCAGTTAGCCAATTAGCCTATCAGAAGCTAATTGGCTAATTGCCCTTGACATCATTTTGGAATTTTCCAAGCTGCTTAAAGGCACAGTTAACTTCTGACCCACTGGAATTGTGATAGTCAATTAAAAGTGTAACAATCTGTCTGTAAACAATTGTTGGAAAAATGACTCTTGTCATGTACAAAGTAGATGTCCTAAACCACTTACCAAAACTATAGTTTGCTAACATGAAATCTGTGGAATGGTTAAAAAATGAGTGTTAATGACATCAACCTAAGTGTATGTAAACTTATGACTTCAACTGTAGCTATTTGGCTATTGGTTCATATTAATATTAACCAATAGCCTGTGTTAGCCTTGGTGACATTAGTTGAAAAGCAAAGTGTTTTCAGAGGCGGAGCAAGTTTTGATTTTAAAGAAAGATTATGAAGAACTTGTTTTAAGAGAAGAACTTCCCTGCAACAACAACGTGAATCAAGCCAGGGCTGAACATGCACTGTTGTTTCTTTTATATTCCAAACAATTCATTGGACAAACAGTGAAAGTGGTCTTGGGGTTTTGTTTGTTTTCACAGCGCTGGGGAACAAGCCCCGCGAGAGCAGCTTAGCGTGCTAAAATCAGCAAGATCTAAAGCACAATATCATGTAAGTGCATGTAAGACAAACAGTGATGGAGAGTGCCTGTTGCAGACTCTTAACCCTCTTTAACTTCACTGTGGGTGATTGCCGCTCTCCTGCGCTGGATTTATCTCAAATGGGGGGGGGGGGGGGGGTGGTCTTCTTTAAGCCTACAAGGTCAGTCTGTCTTGTCCAAGCAGTATGGTTTGATTTCTTACGTTTACGGCACTTGCAGGTCTGGCTGCATTGGTCTGCGGTAACGGATAGTTTAGTTCAGTAGTTTCCAACCGGTGGGTTGCAACCACACCAAAAAATGCTAATTGCAAATAATAAAACGCAACTAAACATATTATCAGATGTAACTAGAATAGGAAAATGGGCTCAACAACTTATGAGGTAAATGAATGCTTTACATATATATTGTTGATATCAAAGGCTTTCATCTAATGAAATTGTACAGTATTTTTTTGCAATTTCATCTGCCACTTTGTAGATGCTTGCTAACTTGGACAGGCTGCACAGATGCAAACATGGACAGTTTCTGAACTATAAAGACAATGTAAAACTTAAGAGTAAGTTTTGTATTGTGCCTTGTTAATATTTTGCATATTGTTTGGGTATGCGAATATCAATAAATTAGTTTATTTTTTCTGTGTGAGGTCATTTTTGTTTACTTTTGTTCAATAAATCATGTTGGTACTGTGTTGGGTCGCAACTTGATGTCCAATGTAAAATATGATTCCTTAAACAAACCCTGTTGAGAATCACTGGTTTAGTTTTCATGTCAAGTTTACACATACAAATTTGGTTTCGATGCACACCTGATCTGCCAGTTTTCTGCAGTTTACTTTTAATATTTATGGAGTTTATTTGTATCATCTGGAGTCCACATGAGGCAGACGGTTTCTTGTGAATATGTACCGGCCCATTCTGAGAAACTGGGCGAATTTGTAATGAAAGCAAAGAGATTTTGTTGAAGCCTTCACGTCACAAAGTCATTCTCTTGCTGAGGAATGTTGTCTTATATTCCAGTAAAAATATCTAAACATCCTTAAAACAAGAAAAATGACTTGAAAAGTAGAAAGACTTTAGATATTAAGTCTAGGTTTCAGAGAAATCTAACAAAATGTATAGAGGTCTATGCTTAAAACAAGAAAAAACTATTTTCTTGTTACACTTGTTTTACCTTTCAATCAGTTTTTTTTCTTACCTCATTAGCAAATAGTTTTTTCTGGTTATAAAACTAAACGCCTAAATTGTTAGATTTCTCTGAAAACAAGACTTAATATCATTAATATCAAAAGTCATTCTACTTAGTCATTTTTTCTTGGTTTAAGGATGTTTAGATATGAAAAAAGCAATAAATAACAATGAGTATTTCCAGAAAAACATCTTTAAAACCAGATAAATTTACTTGGAAAAACAAAATTCCAAAAGATATTAAGAATTGTTTTTAGAGAATATTATTTAAATTGTTTAATTGTCTTACCCCATTGGTAAAATTTAATGCGTTATTTTCTGCGATTTTATATTTTATAATGTGAAAAAAAAAAATTTACGCAATTAATGCAGTATCTGAATTTTTTTTACCTCCTGAAACTTCATGCAATAGGTGTCCCGAGTTGTTCCTGGCAGGCTACTCAGCCTTACCGAAATCATAAATGTCTCAGACATTTGATGAATGACTTACTGACATCCGAGACATGCTTATTGACACGTCTTTTAGATGTATTGCAGATGAGCAAAATGGACGTCTTCCAGATGTAAACACGCATCAAATAGACGCCTGTGTGTTGTACGTGTGCTGTCAGGGAATAGAGTCTAACACAAGTGTCTCGAGACACGTTTTCAACAGTTGATGTTCTTTTTAACTTGACAAAAGAGACTTCAACAATACAGCAATACGCAATGCAGCGGTCAAAGACATCCGTTTAGCATGTTTATATAGAAAAACAACTGAAAAATTAATGGACGCAATTACGCGTTGTGTGAACAGCCCCTTATTAACAAGACACAGCGCCAATGGAAGTTTCTCAAAGTTACCTCTCAAAAAGCAGTCTTTTGTTGATTGTAGGTAAATATTCACTTTATGTTTGTATTCCATTTTCTAAAATATCCATATGCTGTTTTAAAGAGTGAGAAAGTGCTGCAAATTATTCAGAGAGATAGCAGTCCGAACTTATCAGACTCAATAGCCAATCGATTGACCTTTTTGCTAACCTGTTTGGCCAGTTCGCTGAAAAGAACCGATTCAATAGAATGATTTATTTGTGAACTGGGCATCACTAGTTCTGACTCTACGCAGCAGACTGAAATGTGGGACAAACGTCAAGATCTCTGATATTGTCAGTCAAAAATGTTTCTCAGATAAGTTGAAGCTTTCACTGTATATTTATTTTTTATTTTTTTAAAAGGGACTTGTTCTAGTTTGAGTCAAGGCAGAGTCAAATTGCTCACGAGTCCATGACAAGACCAAGACCATGAAAATATGGTCTTGTCTCAGACTCGAGACCGAGTCAAAGTGGAACTTTTGACACATCAGTCCACAGAACATTCTCCCAAGGGAGAATTTGAGGATCATCAAAGTGTATTTTGGCAAAATTCAGATGAGCATTAATGTTCTTCTGGGTTAGCAGTGGTTTTTGCCTCGCCACCCTTCCATGGATGCCATTTTTGACCAGTGTCTTTCTGATAGTGGAGTCATGAACAGTGACCTTTATTGATGTGAGAGAGGCCTGCAGTTCCTTGGATGTTGTCCTTGGCTTTTTTGTGACTTCCAGGATGAGTCATCACTGTGCTCTTGGAGGAATTTTGGAAAGTCGGCCACTTCTGGGAAGGTTTCTCCATTTGGAGATAATGGCTCTCACTGTGGTTCTTTGGAGTCCCAAAGCCTTTGAAATAGCTTTGTAACCCTTCCCAGACTGATGTATTTCAAACTCCTTTTTCCTCATTTCTGGAATTTTATTCGACCTTGTCATAGTGTGCTACTGGATGAGACCTTTTAGCCAACTTCATGCTGCTGAAAAAGTTCTATTTAGGTGCTGATTTGATTGAACAGGGCTGGCAGTAATCAGGCCTGGGTGTGTGTAGTCCAGCTGAACCCCATTATGAATGCAGTTTCATAGATTTGGGGATTTAGTAACTAAGGGGCAAATACTTTTTCACACAGGCCCAGTTGGTATTGGATATCTTTAAAATAACATTATCATTTAAAAACTGTATTTTGTGTTTACTCAGATTGCCTTTGTTTTATGTTAGATTTTGTTTGAAATTTTGAAACAATTTAGTATGAGATATACACAAAAACAGAAGAAATCAGGGCAAATACTTTTTCACAGCACTGTATTGTGTCTAATAATGTATTGGCAATGCGCACTTTCTCTTGCCAATTAAGCTTGAAATAAATTGAATCTACCCATTTGATCCTATTATTTAAAAATGTCCACTGGAAACTGGCAGAAGATTTTTCCCAAATTGTAATTTCAACATGTCCACTGATTCTATGGCATGTATAGATATATTGTATAAAAGATTAATACCTGTAAAAATCTGACTATTTAAATCTATCCTCAAAAAAAGAGAAGAATAAAAAGAACATTTTAACGTATTTAAGTAATTAAAATAAATGATGACTAACCAATTTCTGGTAACTTCTTTGAGACAACGTATAAAGTAATTTTTTTTTTTTTTTATGTTTGTTGTAATGTATCGTACCATAATATATTCGCACAGAAACCGTGCGAATAATTAGTTAACATTTTTTAATCGATTCACAGCCCTAAATATAATATAATATAATATAATAAATGTACATTCATAATATATAATAATACAAATATATAACCATAAAAAAATATATTCTTTGAAAACCAGTCTTAAGTATAAAAAATTTCTCAAATAAATGTAGCAGGTTTTAAGGATGGATAGAAAATACTGACAAAGTAATTTTTTTTTTTTTTTTTTTACAGTGAAACACGTATTGTTGGGTAATTTAGCATGTTCTCAGGGCAGGCAGATTAGTTGCCCCTAAAAACCCCTCCTGGGTAGGGTTGCACCAGCTGTGCGTAAGTTCTCATGTAAGTTAGGACGTAAAGTTCACACTAAGGGCTTAGTAACTACTAGTTAGTTTGTAACTAAGTCAGTGCTTAATTTGGTTGCACCACCTGTTCTTAAGGCAAGACTTAACTAGTAGGTCACAAACTCTCTGTAAAGTTATGCGTAGTCGCATAATATGACGTTTACCTGTATTATCCAAAAAACAGCCTTCAAATTTGTACACAAGCGTTAAACAGCCTTGAACTTCAATTTGATCTTGTTCAAACCTTGTTCGCTCACGTAACTGTCAGCTGTAATAAATTATATCCCCACTGAAATATGATACGTAACAAAACACGATTTCATTAATGGTATATTAAGCCTATGTAAATAACAATATTCAATAACTGTATCTAAAATGAATAAGGGGCAATAAATAAATAATTACTAATGCAACAGGCTGGAAAAACAGACATTTATTAATTTCGTATGTTGAAACTTGACACCGGGCAGCATACATGGAAAGTGTACCGTTAGATCGGTTTCATGCTGAAGAAGTACGTTTTTTTAATATAATGTTTTCTCCCGTAAATGTAAACGAGTGTAATTCAAAAGGACTGAAGCCTGTCACACAAAACATGAGCTCATTGATGTCATTAAATAAGTCTGCTTTTTTATTCCAACAGTTACTAGTGGTCAGAGGCTTCCGTAAATATTAGTTTATACATAGGGTTACGTTCTTCCAAAATTTAATGGTGCAACACTCACATATTTAGTAGTGCGTAAATTGTGACTTAGTGCCCATTTACGCCACAACTAGGCTAAGTTGTAACTTGCGTATAGCTGGTGCAACCGGCCCCCTTCTTAGAGCAAAGAATAGCAGCACTGTCCCTTTGATTGATCATTACTGGTCAGACTTCTCATCATGCCCTATCTTCCCTTCAGCAAATAGAAATTGATAGTATACTTGTTCCTCTGCTGTGCATGGGTAAAATCCCAGGGGGGATGTGTTTCCTGAGAGTTGGGTGGGAGAAGTTTGAATCCATGGACGATCAAAAAAAGTTGCTTGCCTTTGGAAACAAACAAACAAAAACGGTCTGCTGGCTTGTTTGCCATTGTCTCCATATGGGTTACAGCTAATTGGGTTCATAAGAAGAGCCATGTACACTTGTAACATAGCTGCCAGTGTTCTCATTAATTAACTTGATGTGTGAGTTTACATGCCAAGAAAACCCTCTCAAACTAGGTACCTGTTTGGCCAAAAACTCTACAAAAGAACTTTTAAAGTCTTTAATGAGGGAATCAACTACAAATCCATGAAACATTGCAAAAGACATAATCGAATGACAAATTATGGAAAAATGTGGTTGATTTAAAATGGTTGATTATAATATATTTCAAGTTTATTGCAAAACGTTCATGTATATACACATATATAAGTAGTTTGAGAGTGTAGGGAGAGCGACTATATTGCGTCATGAGAGTAGGGATGCCACGGTGTGTTTTTGATGGTTAGATTACCGTCTGAGAAAAAAATGTGGATAACCGGTTTTATCATTATTTGCACATTATCTTATGAACTTTTTCAGATTTTTCTCTATATTAAGAAATGAGGCAAAAATTAATATCATAACAAATGAATGTGTTAGTGGATGCGTTTCTTAGGGACAAATGGAGTCTAAGTGCAGCCATACAATAAGGAAAACTGATAAATACACAAAATATACTGTAAATAGGAGGTATGCAAAAGGAGACGCTATGGCACAACACACTGCTTATGTGCATGCTGGGTGCTGAATGATTCACTTCAATGTAACTGGAGTGCTTGGAGTCTTCAGAACTGCATAACTGTAAGAATAGGGTGGGTGTGCAACACACAGTTAGGGGCATCCATCAGTTTTTTTTCTTCTGCAACAGTTTAATAAAGCAATCTGTTGTCTGTCAGACACCCCACCATAAAGAATCAGCAACAGAACAGACTCCATAAAAACACTGTTCTTTAATCTGTCCTCAATACTTCACAAATAAACCTGTGGACTATGCTTAACAAAGGGAACATACATTGATCGTTCAATGCTGTACGTTTGTACACAAGCAATGCTTTAAATAACGAGGATAATTTAAGACGCAACTTCTCAAAGTTTACACGTTGATAGTAACTACACGCAAATGCACAGCACGCTGTCAGCACGCTTGAACATTACGGAAGTTGCATCTCTTAATTCATCCCTTTAGAAGTACCACAGCAAAAAATATTAAACTCACTAGTTTGTTGTTGGATGACTTGTGGAACATCTTGTCAACCTGTCCCATTTGTAGGATGTGTATCTTTTTATGACTTCTGTCCTCAGACTTTACATCCGTCGTCTTCAGTAACCCTCAGTCATTCAAATGCTCCCAAACAGATGATCAAAGTTGCCTTTTTGGTATATATGAGTCTGGTAGATTGAATTCCTCTCATATTTTGCCGTTTGTGTGTCTAAGCACCAGTTTCACATGAATTAAAAGTTCACGTTCATTCCGCGACACCTGGCCAAGCTCCACGTGGTCACCGTCCGTAACCATAGCAACAGCCAGTAACCAGTCAGGCACAAGTGCAGGAGATCTTCACATTTGGGCTTACACCGAAAAACTATTTTATAGTATACATTTAAACATTATATATATATTTTTTCATGTGTAAATAAAACATTTCACGGGTTTAAACCGTAGGTTCTAAATTCTTACGGTAATTAACCGTGACATTTTTAATCGCAATTAACAGTGAAACCGTATAATCACGTCATCTCTACATGGGAGTGCGCGGAGCTGCAGAGCTCTTCTACCGCAGTTTGTTTGCCTCACGGTATATCTTTCTCTTCAGGGTCATGTGTAGTTATTCAGGAATTCCACTATTAAACATGAAAAAAAGTAAAAAAATAACCAGACCTTTACATAGCAAGTAAATCACTTGCATATGCGAGTAAATTTAGCCTTATGCGACTAAAATATGTCAGTTATTAGCCACTGGCTAGTAAATATTAACATTTAACTCGCCAGTGATTGAGTTGTGTAGTGTCGAAGCACTGAGATCTTTTTACTGAAAAGCAAGCAATTAAGAATCTGGATTCAGCCTCGTCTTTCCATGCTTGCTGTGTCTCATGAGTGTGCAGGAAAACATGTTTGTGTCTCATTTAGTTGAACTTCAAGCGGCTCATGAAACCACACCGTGGATGTCACTTGGAGCAGCTCTCTTTAGAGCACATGAAGATGAACCGGTTTTCAAGCGCTCTGATGTACTAAACTCCCATGAAAATATAAACAAGGTATAAAGGTATTAATTTAATAGTGAACACAAAGCGCTCCATTTCCACGTCATTGCGGGTTCATTCATGCAATGATGATGACACGCAGTGACACAGAGGAGATGCCCATCTACTCTATTTCTGTGGAGATGATAAATTGCAAGAAATGAAATCTCAAAGTCTTCCTTCATGAGAAATTAGGGCCCGTGAGTTAATCGGAGAACCTTAAAATAACATGTGAAAGTGAAGAATTTAAGGCAGAAATATTTTACCATTGCATAATATAATGTAATATAATAGCTATACAGGTTGGCTGGGTTAAAAAAAAAAACACTGAAAATGTCAAATGGACAAGACTAAATCTGAAACAAAATGACGTATATTTTAGTTATTTAGAAATATGTTGATACTTAAAATATGACTTTATTAAAAAATGTATACTTTTATATTTTATATTTGATTTGTCATTCGTACATTTTGAAGCCTGAAAAGGAAATCAAATACCCTTATTTTCAGGGTGTGCTGAGTGACTCGAGCCAGGTCTCCTAAGCAACCAAATTGGCCCGGTTGCTAGGGAGGGTAGAGTCACATGGGGTAACCTCCTTGTGGTCGCTATAATGTGGTTCGTTCTTGGTGGGGCGCGTGGTGTGTTGAGCGCGGATGCCGCAGTGGATGGCATGAAGCCTCCACACACGCTATGTCTCCGTGGCGACGCGCTCAACAAGCCATGTGATAAGATGCACGGGTTGATGGTCTCAGACGTGGAGGCAACTGAGATTTGTCCTCCACCACCCGGATTTAGGCGAATCACTACGCGACCACGAGGACTTAAAAGCGCACTGGGAATTGGGTATTCCAAATTGGGTGAAAAAGGGCAGGGGAAAAAAAAAAACTTATTTTATTGTATAACCCAAGCTAAATTTGTATAATGAGAAGCATACAGTGACAACTAAACGTCACATTCTTCAAAGACCTAAAACAGCCAATTACTGGTCATAATTGCAATTATTTGTTTAATGATTAATCGTCAACCAAATTTCATAATCGTGACAGCCTTAATTTTCATAATTTCCAACCTTGTGAATTTTTTGTTAAAAATGTGTAAGAAATTTCAAAGAGCAGCTTGTATCGTAATTAAAAATACAATTTCGTGACATCATCATAAATTGATAGTATTTAAAATTTTTACATTTTTAAAAAGCTAAAATGGGATTAAAATTATAAAGCGAAATATAAAATAAAATGTACAATATTGCGTGAAGTCATATATATGAAGAAGCCCCTTTCTTAGATTGCTTAATATCTTTTTCAGTTGCATTTACTTATGTCGTCAAAAGTCTGGTGAGCAAAAACCAAAATTTACTAGCCAATGGCGATTCTTTCACCAACATGACAGTAGAGGGTTGATAACGCAAACTGATGGCTTTAACAGAAGTATAGAGCATAGATTAAAAGCCTCTGAGCTCACAGTAGGTTTGTCTTTTTTTAAGTTATTGTTAAAAAGTAATTCGCCAATGAAAGACATGAATGGGATTTTTACTTGTGAAGCCAGACTGTTGTGCTAATTTCTATATGTAACCTTTGCAGTCTTGCTATACAAAGGATCTGTGCAGACATCCTTAGAATTCTTGACTCATTTTAAGTTTGACTTTTTTTAATCAAATTAAACGAAAAGTGTACGTCCCATTTTTAAACGGCATGTACAAACAAAACAAACTGTGATCGGCTGCTTTACATGTCAATCAGACAATCTCTTCCTGGCTAAGTGGGCGGTTCTTGGCCAGAATAAGTTGCAAAATGGACTAAACTTTATGCCGATAGTCTATAGTCTGGCTATGTGAGACAAATCCAGTAGAAGTTAATGTAGCCTAATGGGTAAACTTGCTCTGGTGTCGCCAATAGAAATCAAATGTTTTAAAGAGGAATCACTTATAAGTACATATTCTGCCCAGGGGAGTGTAGAAGAAAGGGGAAACGCATAAAAAGAGAGAGTAGAGCTCTCATGCTGTGGAATTTTTTTTTTTTCCACGTTCAGATGATATAATTACTGTTATTATTTAGAGAGATGGCAGAACACCTGTTTGGATCAGGCTTTGGTGTGCTACAGGAAGCACGCACCCCCCGTTCCCACCTGCCTCCAGTATGTTCTGACATGCTCGTATCCCACGAAGCCACACAATAGCCAGCAAACGTTCTTCTCCTTAATGGCGTCTGTTGGCCATGCCAGGTGTGTGTTCAATCAGAAGGGAATTTTGAATGAAGCTTACATTTTCATGTTTGTAGCTTAACATTTTACACTGATCTACATTTTTGGTTCATCTCACTTTGCTTATGTCATGGTACAGTGATGTTGTCAGATGGTAATACCATGGTGCTTTTATATTTGGGGTGCAAAAGTCAGCAAATGAAAATGCTTTAACTTTGCATTTTTCCAATATAATTCAAATAGTTTAATTACCAATTACATGATCAGCAAGGTAATAATTAGCTATCAAATTAAATTTGAACATGAATTTCAGTATGTCTTATTTGGTATGTGGGTCAGTGCTGTTTTTTTATTATTTTTTTTTATTAATAAATACATAAATAATGCAATTCACACAAACCAGTTAAAAAGTTTAAAGTCAAAAATGTCTTAGTGGTCTAACCATCCTGAGAGTCTCATTAAAAGCATAATTGTTTGCTATTATTTCTTAAAGTAGTGAAATTTTTTATTTTAAATTACTTTTAATATTTTACATTTTGACTTTTGTATACCAACTCAAAGTCACATGGGGTAACCAACATGCATGTTGCCATTGTGTTGTAATGTGAGGGCACATTTTTTCAGGTCAAATGGAAAAACCTGAAGAAAACTTGTTGATATCACAAAATTCACTATATTTGTAAAAAATATTTTTTACCTTGTAAATTATTTTTCATGTGTACATTCATGTGTATTCAAGATGCAAAGAAAGTATTTAAATACTCTTCACTTGATGGTTACACCACTTGACATTTTTAAAGCCATTAAATCATTTATTTCTTTGCTGGTAGAAAATGCTATTAGTTTATTTTTTAATTATTATTATGAAACCAACATGAACACAGTGAATACATTTCTATGAACTAGATTTTAGAAGATCTCATTTTTTCCACTTTGGACAACCTTATTTGTCAATGTCCCATGCTGCTCTTTTGCTTTTATGACAGCATGCATACAAGCTGGCATGAACAAAACCTGAAGCTCATGTTATCCAGCATGATTTGAGAATGTTCTACATAACATGTTGTGTACTTCATTGGAAGCAAGGTTCCATCAACGTACCATAGGACTGCCAAAGTAGAATTTTTGTAAGTGTGCAAAATGATCCTGAAGAGGTCAGAAATGGTGATTATACCACAATACTAATGCTACCATGGTTAGTACCATAGTGCATAACTGAAACCCATGGTATCACCATGGTACTTATTTGTAAGTACAAATGCAACACCCTGACCAGTTTCCCCAAATCTTAGATTGGTTTTGACTTGGGTCATCATGTGTTGTCTTAATTTTCACAGGGCATTTTATGATGTGCTCATTAAACAAAAGGCACACAGTCTTCTCTCTTTTACGATCACTATATAGGGGCTAATAAAGCACTGGGAACCTTGTTTGACCGGGAACTGACCTCCTTGTTTTACCTCTCGGGCAACATTTCTGCTCATTTGCCACATGGGATGCAGCTAGTTTATGGGTCCTAGTCGCAGCACCCCCAGCCCAAAATGTCCATTTGAAGTTTTTAGGATGCTGGTACCACTAGTGCAATGAGGGCCAACACGTCACAACGACTGTGGAAGGTTTTCAAGTCGCTCCTCTCAGCGGGACGAACGGCCCACAGGTACAAAGGGAAGGAGAGGGGGGAGGTGGTGCTTGTTGAGGATGGTCATAAAAGAGTGTTGGGGAGAGTGTTACAAACTTGTTAGGAGGCATTATGCAACCCTGTAACTCCGCTGAAGCAAAACTTGCATGACGAGTGTCTTTAAAGGAAACACCCCGGCGTTACATTTTAAA
This sequence comes from Myxocyprinus asiaticus, assembly GCF_019703515.2. Classification (NCBI taxonomy): domain Eukaryota; kingdom Metazoa; phylum Chordata; class Actinopteri; order Cypriniformes; family Catostomidae; genus Myxocyprinus; species Myxocyprinus asiaticus. The sequence goes on along the minus strand of NC_059380.1, from coordinate 39,562,686 downwards.
TGCGGTTATATTTAATGCGTTATAGCTTTATTAAAGTTCAAATAATACAGAAGCAGATCATGTAAATAACTATAAACTCTGAAACTGGCATTTCTTTGCACAGTCAGCGCCTCTTGTATGAGTTGCACGAAGTGTCCCGATTTAAGGGGGAGAGATTGAAACTGCACCTGGCTGATGCACACTCTGTCACGGGGACGCTCATCCCTTGAGCGCGCACGCTTAATGCAGCTAGATTATAACGTGATGACTCGCGACTTATTGAATCATAATATATGTCACTGTGCATTTCTTATCATGAAGAAAATTGGCAATATACAGCTTTTTTTTTTTTTTGTGAGTTAAAGATGGATTGAATAGAACAGAAAGATGAGAGAGGGTAGTCTTCACCCCATTATACACGGCAACATTTTTTAAATTTATTTATTTATTTTTTGGCTTGTTTTCCAATATAAATATCTAAAACTCCTTTTAAAACAACGTACATTTACTTCAGCAGCTATACTGCAGAAGAAAAAATTGTTATCGGAGAATATTGAATATAATATTAAAAATATTAATATTTTAAAATATCTAAAAATCCTTAAAAAAAAAAAAAAAAATGCATTCACTTGAGAAGCAGCATATAAGATATTTAGACTTGCTTTTAGAGAATAGATCTTGAATATAAGTGTATTTTGTCTTTACTGCACTCGCAGAAGTATAACCAAGTGAAAAAATACACATATCCAAAATACACTTATATTAAAGATACATTCTCTTAAAGCAAGTCTAAATATCTTATATGTTACTTCAAGTAAATGTGTCTTATTTTAAGGATTTTTTGACAATTTTATATGGAAAACAAGACAAATACACTTGATAACAATGGGATTTTTTTACTGAATGAAACTTAATAAAATGTTTTCCCTTTAATTCAGTGAATGTCATTTAAAGGTATTTTTAAAAGATGATTTTGTCCTCTTTATTATTAGTAAGCACGTTTAATACAACCTTTAAGTTGGGGCACAAGATGTATAGTCGGTTAAGAGCTAACGATTAATTGTTGCAATAATCGCCGAATAGTCGAATAATCGTTCTAATAATCATTAGATTAGCGATTATCAAAATAATCGTTAGTTGCAGCCCTATTTCATGTAGCATAGTTATGCAATGATGTTAAATACTAAGTGTTTATTGAAATAAACTTTTTTCAAAAAACTAACTCTAATCTAACTATAGTATTGTGGTGGAAACTATGGTTACTATGGTACATGGGTAACACTTTACAATAAGGTTGCATTGGTTAACATTAGTTAATGCATTAGGTATCATGAACAATGAACAATATATTTTTTACAGCATTAAGTCATCTTAACTAATGTTAACAAATGGATCCTGTTTGTAAAGTGTTACCAAACTTTTACAAGGGGTGTCAATAAAGCACCATAACCCTGACAAATAAACAAACAAACAAAAAAATCTTTAGCTGGTTTTCTGGTTTAAACTGGTCGAACTGGGTCAACAGGTTTCCTAGTCTGGCCAGCTGAAAAGTGCCCCAAACCACTCAAAAACCAGCCTGACCTGGCTGGGAGACCAGCTAAGACCAGCAAACGAAAATCTAGGTTGGTTTAACCTGGGGTTTTTTCAGTAGGGAAATCTTAAGTCTTGAGAAAGAGACTTAAAGGCTGCTGCAAGTCTCAGAGGTGTGAGTCTGTGGTCACAAACAGCTCGTCTTATTGGCTACAGGTGTGTGTAACAGTCATGCAGCAGCTGTCTGTCTGTCTACGGTGAACTCAGGATCCCGCTGGGTGTGCGGTGTTAAAAACCCCAGGACAGCATGGCAGGAACCATTAGTGCAGCTCCAGTGCGGCTAAATGTCTCACTTTATACTGATGCTAAATGAGGAATTAGCCAGACAGCCCCTTCTTCTACAGGGCTGTAAATGTTTTTTGCTACCTAAAATCCCTCATTTTAAAAGCAAGGCCGAGGGCTATGAGCCAAATTAGTTTGTGCTTTCATTCCCCTAAGTTCATTAACGCAGATAACTGCGGTGTTAAACTTTCAGAAGTGCACAAGATGTTTTTCCACAAAAACTCACTGACTGCCTTAGCTGGCAGTGCAAATGCATTCAGATTTTTTAGTTTAAAGAAGAAAATTTGCTGTCATGATGCTGAAGGTGTTTTGGGTGGTTACTAGGTGTCACAAGAGCCCATACCCACGTTGAACCCCTAATGATGCATCCCAGACCTTTGTAGATGTACTTTTCTTGAATCCAAAAACTAGATAATGGGTATTGAACTGAAGAAGCACATGTCGATTGTTCTGTGTGTTTTTGGACACTTAAAAAGTCGAGGTTTTGACATTTATTGTTTTTGTGAATTAATAAAGGTACATTTCTAGTTTCAACATTATTTGAACCTCAGACCTTTGTTTTGTTGGACAAGGAAAAACTAGCTTCATTTTGTTCTCGACCTTTGAAAATGTGGAACATTTAACAATTTTCGCATGGAGCCAAATTGAGAGCCCCATTTCTCTGGGATTTAACCATACAGGAACTAAAATATGAAGATACCTGAAGGAAAGTTTGTTATAAATCAGAATATAAAAGGATATTAATATTTCTTAAATATTTCTGGAGTTACAGGCCCCCCAACTTGGGAAAAACAACACAAAAAGAGTTTTCTCCCATTTTTGGAATCACACCATCAGTATATAATGCAACAAGAGGTGCTGAAGTTAACTAATTTTAGTAACAGATCTACTTATATCTGTGTTCAATTAAAATAATGACACTGCCACATTTCTAAGGTTTTTTATTTGACCTGTACTTTTGTTTCAAAATCAAAATGGTCATTTTGACCTCTACAAAATAATGGATTACTCAGTATATATTTATCCATGGAATGAAATATTTTGACTTTCATCATCATTTATGTTTAGCATTCACCAGTAAAAAGTACCTCAGTAGAAATAGTGATCCACTAAAGAGGATTTTAGACTGTTTAGAATCTAAAGTTCATTCGTGGTTCACCTCCCTGTGGCCTGTCTGTCTCTCTGTAGTTCTCACTGGTTGTACATCTGGACCAGGTATGGGGTCCACGAGATCAGGAGGTCAATCCCTCATCAATACACATCCTGTGGAAGTGGTCCGGAGGATGTCATTAAGACAGATTTGTCTTGGGTATAGGGGTTTGTTCTCACCATTTTAGTAAGCACATCGGTGATTAGAGCTTGATGAATCAGTTGGTCGTGGACTCTATTGCTTGTGTTTGCACTTATGTAAAGCGTTTTTGTTAGACACTTACAAATAACGTGTTGTGATGAGTTGTCCAGTTCATCTGGGATTATATTAGTTGAGTAAGGATTACAGATCTCTCCACAAACCACAATATAAGGGCAGTTTCCCACAAATAAAACATGCTGCTTAATTTATTCTAATTGAAGTGAAATATCATTGGCATTTTCTGAATAATGAAGCAATTTTTAAATATTGATCTAAACCTGAAAAAAGAGAGACTTTCTTGGCCCATTAATTATTGTATTTTTTACAATAAAATTTAAAAAAAAAAAGACTTACTGAAAATGTATTTTAAGTTACAGTTGTTGAAACCAATAATGTCAGCAGGTCAGCTCGGTTGGTTTTATTTCCTATGGTGATTATTTTTTATATACATTTTATATGTGAAATTTGTCTGTGATTTTTGATAATTTTGTGACAGCTAATTTTGCCTTTTTAGGATGTCTTTTGAGTAACAGTTGCTGAATCATAATAAACACAATGTCCTAAAATCGTCAGTCTTACAGTAAAACTGCAAAATTACCAAATAAAAATGTGTATCGGCGAGGACCAAAAAGGAAGTATCGATACTTGTACTCGGTCTCCAAAAAATGGTATTGTGACATCACTAACAATCAGATTTGATGAGTGGAACAACTGTTTTATAATTTCTCATTTGCCTATATGATGGTTATGCTTTTTAGAAAGTAAATTAAAATCAACTTTTTAAAAGAGTTTTCCTAGCCCGATATCACAGTATTTATTTATTTTTTTATTTTCTTCCCTTTTTCTCCCAATTTGGAATGCCCAATTCCCAATGTGCTTTTTAAGTCCTCGTGGTTGCGTAGTGATTTGCCTCAATCCGGGTGGCGAAGGACGAATCCCAGCCGCCTCCGTGTCTGAGACCGTCAACCCACACATCTTATCACGTGGCTTGAGCGCGTTGCCACGGAGACATAGTGCTTGTGGAGGCTTCACACCATCCACCGCGGCATCCACGCTCAACTTGCCACGTGCCCCACTGAGAACGAATCACATTATAGCGACCACAAGGAGGTTACCCCATGTGACTCTACCCTTCCTAGAAACCGGGCCAATTTGTTTGCTTAGGAGACCTGGTTGGAGTCACTCGGCACACCCTGGGATTCGAACTAGCGAACTAGCGAACTCCAGGGGTGGTAGCCAGCGTCTTTTACCACTGAGCTACCCAGGCCCCCAGCGATATCACAGTATTGTGATTTTCATGACAGTTAAACACATTTTTCATAAACCTTCAATACAATTGGCCTAAACTAAATGTAATTTAATAGACCATAAATTAAAAGCATTGCTTTACTGTTTATATAATATATTTTGCCATTACTTTAAAGTGAACTGGGGGAAAAATATAGGTAATTGTCAAAAAAAAAATAATTAGCGCTGTCAATTTAATGCTTTAATTCAGTGCGATTTAATTATATAGAAAATAATGTGGGGAAAAAATTAACACAATCATACTCCGGGACCGTAATAAGGAATTTTCCCACCATCGCAGCAATTCAGTCTTGAAGTACCACCATCATGTTTTATGAGTCCCAGACGGTAGGGGGCAGTAAGCACAACTTCAGCAGTACAAGCAACACACTTCTGCATAGTAATGGTGGGAAGTCCAATTTATTTACACAAACCAATTCTTTCGGACAGTTAGTTTCAATGAGCCAGTTTAAGAAACCGATTCAACGGTTCTTTTATGTCATCACGTAATTACGTCACTTGTACATAATTCTAACATCATGGTTTTCACGTGCAAACATTTAAATAAAGCCATATGTGAATGCATATTGCTGATTATTACCTTTTATTCAATTAAGATATTATAATAAGGGTGTTTGTCATCAGTGTTTCATTCTGTGATCCTGCATGTCGAATATGACTGTCAAATATTGGTTAAAGTTTCCTTCATTAAAGTTTTGCACCTAAAGCACACAATACAGACACTAATGCACAAACGCGAATATGTTCTGTATGTCTGAAGCATATAAAGAGAATAAACTAGTCTAAATCAACCCACCAGAAACTACAATTCAGCTTAAAATCTAATCTGTATGCACAATAAACAATAGTAAAATTCATTTACATCTCTCGACTGAAGTTTTTTTTGCATGTATTAATAAAAATGTTATTTAATAAAACAAGTCATAAGCATACACCGATCAGCCACAACATTAAAACCATCTGTCTCAGGGTGTGCTGAGTGACATTGGCCCGGTTGCTAGGGAGGGTAGAGTCACATGGGGTAACCTCCTCGTGGTTGCGATTAGGGGTTCTCGCTCTCAATGGGGCGCGTGGTAAGTTGTGCGTGGATCGCGGAGAGTAGCATGAGCCTCCACATCCTGTGAGTCTCCGTGGTGTCATACACAATGAGCCACGTGATAAGATGCATGGATTGACGGTCTCAGAAGCGGAGGCAACTAAGACTTGTCCTCCGCCACCCTGGTTGATGTGAGTAACTGTCACCACGAGAACCTACTAAGTAGGCGGAATTGGGCAATCCAAATTGAGAGAAAAGGGGATAAAAAATTGAATAAAAAAAAACATCTGCCTAATATTGTGTAGGTCCCCCTCGTGCTGCAAAAACAGCGCCAACCAGCATCTCAGAATAGCATTCTGAAATTATATTCTTCTCATTACAGTTACCGTAGACTTTGTCAGTTTGAACCAGTCTGGCCATTCTCTGTTTTACTCTCTCATCAACAAGGTGTTTCCATCTGCAGAACTGCCGCTCACTGGATGTTTTTTTGTTTTTGGCACCATTCTGAGTAAATTCTAGAGACTGTTGTGTGTGAAAATCCCAGGAGATCAGCAGTTACAGAAATACTCAAACCAGCCCATCTGGCACCAACAATCATCCATGTGATTATCTAATCAGCCAATCGTGTGGCAGCAGTGCATAAAATCATGCAGATACGGGTCAGGAGCTTCAGTTAATGTTCACATCAACCATCTGAATGGGGAAAAATGTGATCTCAGTAATTTGACCCATGGCATGATTGTTGGTGACAAACAATCATTTGACAGCCCTAAAAATAATGGAACACCACTCTCTTAGAGCACAGTTTGTCCAGTCAGATTGGACTGGAACTTTTGCATAATTACTCATTTTTTGATCATTGCTCTGCTTAACTGGAAAGTAAAGGAAAATTGACCTTTTTAAAGAATTTTCCTAGCACGATATCTCAGTATTTTAGGCTTTAAGCACATCTCCTGGGAGAAGTGAATTGTGTATCGTCCCACCATGTCAAACAACTTCCTTTTATTCAAGATAACATGGAAGATGATAAGATCTGTAATACACACAAGAGTGCAGTGACCTCAAAGCAGAGCTGGTTTAGTGTCATTCCACATCCGTGAAAACACCTTCACCCGGTTACTTTTCTTTTGGAATACATGTGCTTTATTTTATAATCCCTGTTTTATTTATCAACTTGTTTGTTTTTGTATGTTCGCCCCGATCTGGCACGCTGATTACAAAGCTGTCTTGTCTCGGGAGTGTCTGTCTGGTTCTGTCACGCAAACATATTTGTTTTGACTTCTTTTGATACACCTTAAAGAGCTGTATGCGAATCAGAGGCAACCACTCATTATCACACCTGAGTTCATCGTTTGTGTATAAACGGCTGATTCTGGGTCAGTGAATGCCTATATTGTTTCGGGGCGCCCTCCTCTGTAATCTCGAGGGTTATATTCAGTGTTTGGCATTGAACACAGAGTTGTTGAATGCCAGGAGCCTCATAATTGTGGGATTGTGCAGTGTGGCTGTCACCACATCAAGTGCTGGTGGTTTTGAATGCTCAAGTGTGCATTCCTGTTACACAAGTTGCTGTTTGTTTCTCAGCCGCCCATAGTGCTGCCATTACAGTGGAGTTCAGATGTTATATTGAAATAAAGTGGAAGTGAAGGGCATGTATGAACTATGTTGTGCTTCTCTCTCTATCTCTCTCTCTCTCTCTCTCTCTCTCTCTCTGTGCAGGGAACACAGTTGTCCAGTTCTGATGAGAGTGGTCGCAAGCTTGCAGTCACGTTTCGATACGACAGTAAGCAACTTTATGGTCAAACCATTTTTTTAAATGATAAGAAATTCTATTTGGCATCTTATTACAAAATTTAGTATTGAGATTTTTTGCATTGTGACATTATTTTCATGGCAAAATAAGCACTTTTACTAAGTTATCCCCAAAATCCTCATCTCTTTTTCCAGTAAAGTGTCAACGTTTCACTTTAGTTTCTTTTTTTGTTTGTTTTTTGGAATTGGGTTAATGACGTGATGCAAATTTTTTTCCGGATCTAATAAGTTATTCAAAAATACATTTAAAAACTGAAGTTCTTCAGAATAAACAAAGAGAACATAAGTATTAGTTCTTAAAAAATAAGTTGTGAAACAATTTTGTTTAAAATATCATTAATATTTGAAAACCTTTTGTCTTTTTGTCAGACACCACTGTCCATAAAACACATTTTACTGGAGTGTCCTACTGCCAATAGGCAACGTTTTACTCAGAAAGCTTTTTAGTGGATATTTTCAAAAATGTCTCACCAGGGAAATTTTTACATTTTTTTTTTTTATCAAATATTGAAATGAAAGGTCTTGTATAATGTTCATTATTTATATTACTGTTTTATATACTATATTGTGTACATTACCTTTTAAAACTATCTTGATCTTGCCATGAAAATAGCCAGTGATGCTGATATGGCAATACAAATAAATGAATAGAAAACCTTTTGTCCATGAAATCAAAGTCAAGTGGTCTAACCAACATGCAGGTAGCCGTTTAAATAAATAAATAAATAAAGGAGGGCCCCTTTAGACTTTTTTAGAATATATATTTTGACATTTATTACAAAAAGGCACATTTTGTTTAGGTCAAATGGAGTAACCTAGGAAAACAATGATATATGTGACTCACAAATTCAAGATATTAGGAAAAAAACAGATAGATATATATTTTTTTGTTACCTTAAAAGTTGTGTACACTTACATGTATTCAAAGTGCAAAGAGAGTATTTTTAATACCTTTTACTTAATGGTTACATCACTTGACATTTTTGTAAAGCCTTTAATGTGTTTAGACTAGATTTTTAGAAGAATTCTAATTTATCACCTCAGGCACATTATTTGCCAATTATCATAATCGCATAAGAGTAATTTTAACAGCCCTCATGACAATGAAACCCATTTCTCTATAAAATTCTCGTTATTGTGAGTTAAAAATAAATATATATATATATATATATATATATATATATATATATATATATATATATATATATATATATATATATACATACATACAGTACTGTGCAATAGTTTTAGGCACATAAGATGTTTCACAAAAGCATTTGTCTTAAGATGATTATTTATATCTTCAGCTTTAGTGTGTCAATAGGAAATATCAGAATCAGAATCAGCTTTATTGCCAAGTATGCTTACACGTACAAGGAATTTGTCTTGGTGGCAGGAGCTTCCAGTACACAACAATACAAAAACAGCAACAAGACTTTAAAAAAATAATTACAATTGAATAAATACACCCACACACACACACACACATACATAGGACTTAAAAGCACACTGGGAACTGGGCATTCCAAATTTTTTCCAAAAAAAAAAAAAAAGACGTTTTTCATGAAAAAAATTGTCCAAATGCAAGAAATCTGAATGGCCATAAAAACAAGTTTAATTTTATTTCAGAAAAAATATAATTTCTTATTTTTCCCTTTGATTTTGGGGTGAAATACCAGAGCATGTTCTTGATAGGTTTTGTGAGATCCACCCTAATTGATTCTCTTTGCTTGGCTTAATATAGTATTTATTATTTCATTAATGCCTAACATTGTTTCTGTCAAGCATCCCAAGCTAATGTCCGCCCCTAAAGCGCTGTATGCGTTGAAAAGTCACATTTCTCCTCCTGTAGCGAATCCAGATTTGTCCTCTGTAGTCATTTCCCATTGTGTGTGACTATGAACGGGAACGGCCACGGCTAAAAGCCATCCTTGTTAGCATCACAATAGCGCTCGCGTGAAGAAGAGCGGCAGGGTGTGAGGCGGACACAGGCGACTGCTCTTCTTCCTTTACCTGCTTATCTGAGCAAAAAACAAGTGAAAGAAAAAAGAGGGGGTGGGGGTGTCTCCTCGCATGGCTGCATAGTTTCACTCTGAACTCTGCCAAAGAATCTCACCGATGTTCTCACAGGGGAAACACGAAGGACTGTCTGTCCTTCGATCTCACTCGCTCTTTGTGTTGCGTTCTCTTTCTGTTTTCCCAATTAGACTGCTCTGTAAACTGGAATCCAGTGGGGAAACACGCCATCCATGAAGTGAACAACATCACCTTCAGTCACTTGTCTTGTGACAGCCAGGCGGCCGTGGTGGTACACTGGATGGCCAGTCCACTCGGTAGGTGTCTTCTCAGGGGTATTGGGGAAATTACTTTAAAATTATACCTTGCCAAGATACAAACTACTTTTAATTGAAAGGTGAAATGTCATTTTATGGATGTTAAAATACTTCTATCCCAGCTGAAACCCGTCAAGAGAATGCCTGGTCCTATTTAACTCATAAAATCAAAAGAAACAAATAAATTTATAAAAAAAAACCTTTTATATAAAAAATGAATTTGCCTATAGAAAATGAAGCCTAGTTTAAGATTTTTTACATTGTGACATTATTTTCATGATAGTTGCATAGATTTTAACCCACAATTCTTATTACCACAATTAAAAAAAAAAGATCATAATGATAATCTCATTACCGCAATATGATTATTTTTGTTTTTTTTAAATTGAAAGTAATTTATAGTAGTAGTAGTAGTACTCCCTTGGTACTGCCTTTCAATTTTGCTGATTTTAATTCAGCAGAATCTTTTTTACTAGATTACAGAAAACAATGACTGTTACAGTAATGAGAATAATCATTGAAAACAGTGTGAATAGTAAAAGTAAAACATTGCGGTAATGAGAATTAGGGGGGTAAAATGTGCTTAAGTGTCCTGAAAATAATGTCACAATGTAAAAATCTTAATGACCCTGAATACATGCTTCATTATATTTGTTAAATATAATTAAAAAACGTATTGATTTGGAGTAAAATATGACCAGGAAATTTTTTTTGACCGGTTTCGTGAGGAATATCCAAAAATAATCATTTTTGGGTTGATTCCCCCGAAAACTCTGTTTGCAAACAGCTGAGGTACTGCTGTACTACTGAAAAATAGTTAAGATGGTAACGTTGATACTTTTTAGTTACTCCCCAACACTGGAATCAAACCGAGACATATCAATTTTCACTTAATACAACTAATAATAATAAAAATCAACATCAGTAATTCACTAAAACAAAATGACTTTAGAGAGACTGTGTGCACAATACAATGCAACTTTGCATTTACACTTTTTAAATACGGCTCTTCTGATTCTTTTCAAAGGAATAGTTCACCCAAAAATGAAAATTATCATCATTTACAAACCCTCATGTCATTCCAAACCTTGTGTAGAATACGAAAGGAGATGTTTCCATGAATATTGCTGGCTGTTTTTACAATACAATGGCAGTGGATATTGCCTTGCTTTAAAGCTTAAAATCCATAGGTTTTGGTAAGAACCTGAAATTTAACTAAATTTACAGTGAAAATCTTGATCTCCGTTGCACATTCATGAGGAGTTTGTTGATTTGTTTTTTGGTGCTAAACAACGCAAGTTCTTGCATTAATACAATCTATCATATGCCTTCAAAAGACTGGGAGTATGAGAAGTCACATGGGCTACTTTTGTGAATCGTTTGGGTCCTATTTTTAAGCTTTTAATGTGAGGCACTATCCACTAGAGGTAGACCGATATATCGGTTTTACCGATTAAACGGTGCCGATAGTTGCTTTTTGGAACTATCATTATGTTGATTGTTGCCGATTAGTGGTTTTTTTTATTTATTTTTTTATCATTTCTTCATTTCAAAATAAGAGTCCCTGTCGTGTTTATACACGTTATGCACCAAATCTTCATTTTATTTTTTTATTTTGGCATTTTGGTTGAACAATAAACTGCATCTGGGATTTATTCATTTAGGACTCATTGTCTGTGCCCGTCATATTAAGGAAAGAATAAGAATTTTTTTCAGAACTTTTTGACAATCCATAAATCAATTTTAAAAACTGTCGGCCGATTAATCGGTTATCCACTTTCAGTCTACCTCTACTATCCACTGAAATTGTATTGAAGAAACAGCCCGCGATATTCATTAAAGCATCTCCTTTCATGTTGCGCATAAGAAAGCAAGTTAAATGGATTTATAACAAATTGGGGGTGAGTAAATTATGACAGAATTATTATTTTTATTGTGTGTATGTGAATTATTCCTTTAACTGAAAGTTTTCTACGAGTGGTTCGTCTCCTTCGCCTTGCGTGTTTGAAAAAATGGTTTACTACTGTAAAGGTGACACTTTTTAAAAACAGCTAAGCTAATGTTATGCTTACTCCGCTATTTTTAGTTTGAAAATCTCCAACGTTGGAATCAATACCAATTTTTAAATCTAAGCTACGGAGTTATAGTACAAAAAAAGTTGGTGTCCTAAAAACAGATTTCTGACCGCATGTCTGCGCTTTCCATTAGTCCACAAACCTAATGCATTAGAAGATGCATTTTAAAGTGCATGTGTGTTGCACGGGCGGTTGCACATGAGGGTGATTTATCTCTGTGTATCTTAAGCCCGGAGAGAATGGAACCGGAGAGGAGCACACAGAAAGACCTAGTCTTCAAAGAGAGCTCCTGCTCTTTCCTGATCAAAGCCGCAGGTTTTCCCCCTCCCAACTGCATTATTCTTCAGCTGACAGTCCCACAGATCCATCCGAGAGATGGGAAAGAGATCGGAACATAGCAGCACTGTGATTTCTGTCCTCGGAGGAATGTGTGCGTGTGTGGATTGTACGAAAGCTGGGGGTGTCCTTTGCTTCCGTCTGCCAGGGCGCTATTGAGCGTGGTAATGCGAGCTCTCGCTTGACGAACGGGACAATGTGGCCTGTTGTTCGCTCGAGGTTAATCCTTTTGACTGGGGCAGGACTTGACACAGCTCAGGTGTATATTAAAGAAATTCACAGATGAAAAGCGTTGGGTGTGGGGCCTTTTCCTCATGTGCCTAAAGGAATAGTTCACCCAGAAATATAAATCCTGTCATCTATTCACCCTCATGTCGTTCAAAACCTGTATGAGTTTATTTCTTTGTGGCATAATATTGATTACCAAAAAATAATTTTTGACTTGCCCCTCCTTTTCTTTAAAAAAAGAAAGACACTTACAATGGAATTGAATGGGGCCAATTTTTGAACGTTAAAATACTAACTTTTTCAAAAGTATAGCCACAAGACATAAACAATATGCATGTTAACATGATTTTAGAGTGATTAAATCACTTACCTTTTTTGTGGTAAGTTTTAGCCAAATTTACAACTTCATTGCCATGATGATGTAATGTCAACAAACTCCAAAAATGTCTGTAAAATGACAATTTAAACAACTTTACAGCTCAAATAATACAAGAGTTTTAATAGAAGAATTAATTTAAGTGCTTTTATAGAATTATAATTTCTGCTGTTAAACCCTCCAGAAATTGGCCCCATATACTTCCAATGTAAGTGTCTCACTGTTACCTCTATTTTTTTCCTTTTTTAAAGAAAAGGAGGGATTTAAATTTTTTTTTTTTTTTTTTTTTGTGGTAATCAACATTATGCAACAAATGCTGTCAGTTGACCTTAACTTGTCTTGAACCCGGAATATTCCTTTAATCGCTAAAATTCCAAATTTACATCTGGAATTTATTACTTACTAGTAAAAAGAAACTTTCTGATATCAATAATTACATTGTTACTAATACAAATGTCCATTCCTGATATCAATAATTGAATCACAACTGTTAAAAATGGAAATTAGCATTGCACGAAAGAAAGTCATAAGGGTGTGGAACCACATGAGGGTGAGCAAATAACAACAGAATTTGAGTTTTAGGTGAACTATTCCTTTAAATTAAAGCTACCGTCTTAAAGACACTTTGAGGGATTTAAGACCAACATATTAAAGAATACACAACCAGTTCTATTGCTTTTTTTCACCTTCAGTCGTGTTTTTGAAGGTTGTTTGATGGGGCGGCTCTCTCTTGATGCTATCTGTATGCTGGTGTAGGTGTGGAGTTACACCCCGGCACAAAGACTGGGCCCTCTCAGGCCTCGCTCCCCACCGCGGTAATCGGAACCACACGGAATGTGTGCGGGAGCCTTTTCTTCTGCCCTCTTCCCTCTGCAACTGATAAGACAGAAATGTAATTAAAAGGGAGGTAGGCTGGCACACTTTGAAGGGCATGGGAGAGCTTTGCTGGCATGCACACACTCGTAATCTCGATGAGGTAAAAGCTTCTCCCTTCCTTGGGGGTGCTAATAAAAAAGGAAGATTAAAAAAAACAAAGACAAATGGTTCAGGGCTGTTACGTTTTGACCTTGTGCTTTGAAAGTTTCTTAGCGTCCTGGAAGTTTATGGCAGGAGTTAAGCAGGGTTACAGGAAGTTCAATAGTGTCAATAGTGAGAGTTTTGGGTGGGACTATCTTTTCCCCCCCAGTGACGGTTGGGAATAGTTCAGGAAACCTGTTTGAAAACAATATTTTGCTATTCTGTTTGGTGCCACTAGTGGTGCAGAAATCACATCACCTTTAAATTAAATTAATTAAATGTATAGATTTATTTTTATTAAATAATATATTAAAATAAGTAATTATTAATATGTATTATATTATTAATATTATAACAATTAATATTAAATAATTCCTATATTATTAATTATTTATATATATTAAATTAAATTTAAGTGAGAATAAACATGGTTTGTGCCAACCACAATTTTTGTGTGGAAAGAAATTTGATGGCATGAATCCATCGAAATTGAGGAGACAGTTAGAAACCCAAATTGGTGATTTTTCCCATCAAGCCTATGTCATGTTAATAGTTTTGGGGCTATGCAATCCATGTTAATATTAATAAATTACAATGTTTATTGAAAAAAGATCACTTTTGTGTTGTTGGGTTTTGATCATTCCAATATAAAATCTAGAGGTAGTTGAGCACCATTAAAGTTTTCAATAAACACTCTTGACACAGTGCAAACATGAATTACCTGAACTCAAAAACCACAATTATGGTCTTTCAAACCAATTTTTTAACAATGAATTGCACAGGTGCACTGCAGCCATTTGTGTATATATCCGTGCTTTTATATAATGTAATCCCCTTTAATTCACATAACCTGTTTTATTCGCAAAGGTATTGAACACGTCAAAGGATTCCGGGTGTATTTGGAGGACAAGAACCCCGAAGGAAAACAATGCCAGCACATGATTCTGAAAGATCCGCGACAGCTTAATTTCTCTTACAAAACTGTTGTAAGTATATGGATTAGTTTTCAGTAAAACAGGATCTGTAGTAATATATATGATATGAAAGCTTAATAATATTAAAATCACCCTGAAAGCATATTATATCAAGTTCAGTCATGTTCAGTAATTATTTACATTCATTTTCACTTGCTTGGCACCTTTTCGTGTTTTCCCCAACAGAAGATGAGCTCTCAACCTTTCACGGGGCTCGACTTTGAGACGGACTACATGGTCAGAATTGTGCCATTTCCCACATTCTTGAACGATAGTTTTTTTCCACCGTCTTTTCTACGCACTAACAGTGAGTATTAGGCACAAAACATATTGTACGCAAGTACGTGAATGCAGCCATTTCTAGCCGTGCAAACTCTATTCGCAATTCATAACACATGGCAAGTACGTGTTGCTATCTCAGTGTGGCCACAAGGGGTGCTATAGCTGGCATTAGTGTAAACTTTCGTCTTTTGCGGTCCGTTTTGAAGAGATTTTTATTAAGTTAGTCAAACTAACGTTGACATGTTCATAGCTAGCTACCTGAATAATTACACATTTAATGGCACAGATATTTGAAAGTAACTTTTATTGCACCACTGAAGCTTTTTATCAACACAGAAATGCAAAAATGCACGCTTGAAATGTGTCGGCCCTGCATTCACGTCTGCGTTCTTGCGCTGAGTATGTTATTCTGTCCTACATTTAGAGAAGAAGGGAAAAAAACTGTTACACAAATGACAAATTGCTTTCAGACTTTACCATCAGTTATGGTGTCATTATAACCATAAAGGTTGTGTAAAAATACTTTCTTGTTATGGAAGTCATTTCTTTGCCCTGTTTCTATTGTTGTGTTCCCACAGTTTGTGAAGTTCTTCTTGGCCCAGATAACATTGTCTGCAAACCATGTGAGTCTTTTAGAGAGGAAAAAAGATGTCAAGTCCAATTCATCTGTTGTTGTTAGTCGAGCCATTTGCCATGTGAAACTCTAAAATCATTCTTTCAGCTCTCGAAATTAAAACTAACATGAATTCTCTCTTTTCTCTGGTAGTCTGGAAGCCAAAGATGCTCAGTGTGTCTCAACTCGGCTCAAATTTGCATGTTGTGTTTGACCACGCCCCCTCCACGTTTGGATTCAGCATCTACTATCTGTACTACAAGCTGAGACAGGAAGGGCCCTTCAGACTCAAGCGTTGTAAACCTGTGAGCACCTTTCACTTTGCATTTTTGCCTAATGAGTCAAACATCGGCATTGGAAAATTCTGGCACAAATTCATACATATTTTAGATACTAGTGTATTTTTACAGTTCATGCATAAATGAAAATTCTGTCATTATTTACTCACCCCGATGTTGTTCCAAAAACACGAAAGGAGACATTTCCTCCTTAGAAATAGAATCCTTACGCCGGTCTTTTCCATACGGCAGCTCATAGTTATGATGTCTTTTGTGTTCCACAGAAATATAACAGCATAGAGGTTTGGAACAACATGAGGGTGAGTAAATGATGACAGGTGAACTATCCCTTTAAGCACTCTTTTTATACCAGTGTAAAAGTAATGTCTCATAATGATTTGCATAATGATAACACATATAATTTTTTCAGCTCTGACACTTTGGCAGTTATGGCTACACTAGATTGGAAATAAATTGTTCAGGGTTAACAACAGCAGCGTGTAATGCTCTTCACAGACAAGTGGAATAATATATAGTCACGTAGTCCTATTGGCTGAATTGGCCAGCAAACCTGTAGTGTAAATGTCACAGGAGAGATATGTTCTGCCGCTTTCCACGCTTTGGTTGTGATGAAACGTAAATGTCCAGAGCGCTTTTACAGCACCGCTTTGTCACTTTGAAACTGTGTTTGGAGGCCGAAGAGAGCTCCCTCTCTTTGTTGTTGATTCAGGACTAACTCTCTTAAAGGAATAGTTTACTCAAAAACATGTAGATCCAAACCTGTATGACTTTCGTAAGAGTAGATGTTTCACAATGTTCACACTGCTTTTTTCTGTACAATGAAAGTGAATGTTGACTAGAGGCTATGAAGCTCCAAAAAGGATATTATAAAAGTAGTCTAAATGACTTGCATGCTGTATAAGTTTTCTGAAACTGCATAATACCTTTTGAGTGAGGAACAAACTGAAATTTAAGTCATTATATGCTGAAAATCCTCCCCTCCGCCGTAGCTCTCAAATCTCTTTTACATTTGGGTGTAGACCATTTCAAGCATGTAAACAATAACAAATGAATTAGAACGCTACTGACCCTGATGCACTTCTGGTATCATTACTGATTCCTTTAAATAAGACTCTGAGTTAACATGTTTTCTCAAAGAACATCAGATATTTACCTGAAGTGACTTATCCAGACGTGTTGTTGATACTGAGCGTCTACGCGAGAGAGTCGATGATATTGTATCATAGTTTAGGTGCTCACAATTATTTCCTCAGTGGAAAGATCGGGAATATTATAAACAAATTAAGCTGCTTGACCTGTGGACAAGGTAAGGATTTCTTTTTTTGTGTTCTTAATTTGTAAGTCGTTTTGGATAAAAGCATCTGCTAAATGACTAAATATAATAGTAAATGACTTGCACAGCTTCATTCATTATAATGGGAGCAATCTATAGTCACTTTTAGAGCTCTACCTATCAAACTTGCAATTAGTTGGTATAAATGTTGTTCACTTACCAGAGAGAAGACGTGTGCTACAGTTGTTAGTACTGGACATATCCAGCTGTCTCACTTCAGTGCTGCGGTTCATGCGTCCATTCGTCACTTTTTCAGAGATCTGAACACTTTCATTTCCATTAGTTCCAGGCATCCAGGGAGCATCCCGCCGTGTTTTAAAACCGTGTTAACGTTTGTAACGTTAATCATGTTAAAGACATCATGAATAAAGTGCCTCGCACTGCTGTTTTGAGTTTAGAGTTTGCAACTATTAGGAAATTTTCAAGGAACAAAGACGTTCCTTGGCCTGGGTAGCTCAGCAAGTAAAGATGCTGACTTCCACACCTGAAGTCGTGAGTTTGAATCCAGGGCGTGCTGAGTGACTCCAGCCAGGTCTCCTAAGCAACCAAATTGGCCCGGTTGCTAGGGAGAGTAGAGTCACATGGGGTAACCTCCTCGTGGTCGCTATAATGTGGTTCTTGCTCTCGGTGGGGCGCGTGGTGAGTTGTGTGTGGTTGCCGTGGAGAATAGCGTGAAGCCTCCACACGCACTACGTCTCCGCGGTAACGCACTCAACAAGCCACATGATAAGATGCAAAAAGGAACAAAGACGTCACTTCCTTGAAATGGTCTATGTTCAAATATAGGTTGACGGCACGTTCTCTGATCATGTCGCACCACATTTGAAAATGCGGATTACTGCTACCTTTATAGTGCTTTTTTGTCATTTTTGAAGCTCGACAGCACCTGTCCCCATTTTCTGTCATTATATGAAAAAGAGTAGCATGAGCATTCAGCTAAATTTCTCCTTTTTGTTTTGCACCAAAGAAAGAAAATCATATGGTGTGGAACATCATTAGGCTGAATAAATGATGACAAAAATGTTATGTTTGGGTGAACTGTCTCTTTAAGGTCTACTGAAAGTCTTTGTTCTCTCCAAATCACAATTTTAGGATTAATTTACAGGCTTTTTTGGACTATTTTGAGGTGTTTCATATTTGTGCAGTTTTGTCGCGGAACATGACCTGGTTCCTTTTGAGTCTTATTTTTCACGTGTAAAATAAAGATTGTAAATGCATTGTCTTTTCAGAAGAGCACAGTGATCATATCTGGAGCCGGGTCGGGCGGCATTATTGTAGGAATAATGGAATGAAATTTGATGTGAGCAAAGCCACCAAAGGGGGATTCCAGAGTTTGGACACTCCAGAGTTTATCTCTTGCAGTTCGGCGTAATAAGTTCAGTTTCTCACAGTCAGCCTCTAATTAAAAACGCCCCTTCATAAATACACTTTATTTAATTGACTGCATTAAAAACTCTAATATGTGAACTGATAGCGAAAGTAAACGAATCAAGTGAAAGTTTGGATCACTGTTTTTTGTTTTCCAAAGATGCCCACATGTGGATAAAAAGACATTGCAAGAATGCTTGCTTTGTAAATAATGTCCAAAATGTGTGTCTGTCATTTTAGGAGCAAAATGGCCCCAAAACAACATGCATTTTGCAAGATGTCATTCCAGGAACTTATGCAATAGAGGCAAGAGCATTTATATCATAAGCTATAAACTGAACACTTTATTGAAGTGTAACTAAACAAATACACTTTCCTGCAGCTTCGTGATGATAATAATACAACCAGAAAACAGACGCAGTACCATGTGAGCCAAGGTAATTGACACTGAACCCTCTGAACTGTTGTGTCTTATGAAGGAATTAGTATAAGTGAAACATTTTCCACTTAAAACAGATTTTACTGATTTTACAGCCATCTGGCAACAAATAATATCTTGCTACATTGAAGGTGATATAATATTGTCTATTATAGAAACCTCATCTAAAGTTATATGATTATATTTTAAACTGTTTATTTGCAACTAACTTGTGGTTAATTTGTGACAAGTAAAAACACTTTTAAAGGACATAGAAGTATCATAAATGTAATCCCTGAAGGCATACCGTAGGTTTTGGTGAGAAATAACCCAATATTTAAGCCAAAATTATGGAAATAATGACGTCAATTGCATGTTCATAAGCACCATGAGAGAAGTTCGTTTACAGTACATGCAAGAACTTGAACTGTTTTTACGCAACTCACTATGAACTTGCAAAAAAAAGGTACATTTTTCTGTCATCTCGCAATGGATTTTAGGGTTACTATATTTTTGGGATTGCACCTAGACAGACAGACTACTGTATATTGAACAGATTCATCTTCTGTATTTATACACTAAATGTACATTCTGTAATGCTGATATTTAATGCTGTAAATGTCTGTTGTGTTTGTTTCAGTGCATTCTCCTTGGGCCGGACCGATCCGCGCAATGGCCATCACCGTTCCCCTGGTCATCATGTCTGCCTTTGCCACTCTCTTCACCGTCATGTGCCGCAAGAAACAGCAAGGTGTGTGTCCATTCCTCATCTCGCCGTCATTAACTTGGCTCAGATTTCCTCCTAAACTCGCTTTTGTCCAGTATCTGTAAACCTATCTCGGTAATCTCGCAGCGTTGGCGAAGATTAATGGATGGTGGAATCAAAGCATTTGTGCTCACGCCATTCCACGGTAGCGCCGGTTGTTCTGGACAAAAGGAACTGTTTGTAAGCCTGTTAGTATGTAATGAATCTCAGGAAAGCAAAAGAATAGCATTTGGTACATGCACTACAGAACAGCTGATGTAATAGTACATTTTTAAAAAAAATCTGTTGCATTAGCATGGACAAATATGGTTTTACATTAAGTTCGTACAGTCTGTTAAAAGGAGTTTTCGTCATATGGAAACAATAAATGCACTACACGTTTTTTTCTATGCACTACAAATCTCAGTTGATCTCTGTTAGATTCATGTCTGTGATCTGGAATTCCTCTGCAGAGAATATCTACTCCCACCTGGATGAAGAGAGTTCAGAGTCTTCCTCTCAAACTACCGC
Organism: Myxocyprinus asiaticus; assembly: GCF_019703515.2. Classification (NCBI taxonomy): domain Eukaryota; kingdom Metazoa; phylum Chordata; class Actinopteri; order Cypriniformes; family Catostomidae; genus Myxocyprinus; species Myxocyprinus asiaticus. The sequence goes on along the minus strand of NC_059380.1, from coordinate 39,542,400 downwards.
TCTGAACACTGAGAAGCCCTGGCCGAGACCCAAGATCTTCATCTGTTACTCCAGTAAAGACTGCCCCAAACATCTCGCCGTCATCCAGAGCTTCGCCTTCTTCCTGCAGGACTTCTGCGGCTGTGAGGTGATGGATCCATCCAGTTTGTGCCTATTTATGTTGTTCAAGTATATTTGCAAAGGCTGATGGTCCTGGTGGATAAGCTTAAACCAGCCTAAGAAGATTTGCTGGTCTTAAGCTGGTTTAAGCTGGTCTAGCTGGTCTCCCAGCACAACCACACTGGTCTTCAGCTGTTTTAGTTGGTTTCAAGTGCCCAAAACCCCTCTTAAAACCAGAAAACCAGACCATCTTGACCATTCTAGGAGATCAGCGAAGACCAGCAAACCATCTTAGGCTGGTTTAAGATGTGTTTTTCAGCAGGGGCGTTCTTATATTAGAATGAAACTTATAAGACATGATGAAATAAATGTTTGGTGGAGATGACAAAAGTTTGGTTACGAAACCAAGTAATTAAGAGATTGAAAACAATTTTGTAATGACCTAGAATTATGTGTGCATGATGCCCTCTACTGGTGTTACAATGAGGGCACTAAGCATTTCTGTTTTGTTTTTTTGAGTGGAGGACAGTTTGGTAATCTAAAAAAATCTCAGACATATTTTAAAAAGTTCTAAAAGTGCAAAACAAGAGCTGTTATCTAGCAGTTAGCACACATGCTGAGACGCATTGAGCTGGAATGTTCATATGGGCCTTGCAAGTTCAAATTTAACTTGCAACATTTCCCAATGTAACCCTTTCCCCTTTTGTGTCCTATTTTCTCTACACTATATAAAAAAGGCTGAGAATTAAAATCGGAAAGAAATTGGGTTATTTTATTGACTACTCAACATCAGAACCCAATACTTAAAGCTACGATAAACTATAGCTTTAAACTAAAGTATATTCGTTTGACCGAATTTGTAGTGGCATGTGGAAAACTAAGCTACACATTTTAATTTAGATTTGAATTTGCAGTTCTGCATTGATTAATCTAAATTTCTGCTGTTTGTAACTGAATGTGTAGGTTGCGTTGGATCTCTGGGAGCACTTGGAGATCTGTAAAGAAGGTCAGATGGCCTGGCTGAGTAGACGTATTGATGAAGCCCACTTCATCATCACTGTTTGCTCCAAAGGCCTAAAGTATTTCGTCGAGAAAAGACACCGTAAAGGCAAGGCCACATCTAAAGAGAAGAACAAAGAGTCAGGAGATGGCAGCAGTAGGGACCTGTTCATCGTGGCCACGGCCATGATTGCAGAAAAAATCCGCGAGGTGCACCAGAAGTCCTCCGATCTCTCCCGCTTCATGGCCGTCTACTTCGACTACTCCCACGAGAGCGATGTGCCCACTTCACTCAGCCTGGCGCCCAAGTTCAAACTGATGGACCAGTTGCCCCAGGTGTTCGCCCGACTTCATTCACGCCAGCTAAGCTTGACCGATCGCGAGCCGCAGCCACCCAACGTTAGTAAGCGCAACTATTTCCGCAGCAATTCGGGCCGGTCACTTTACGTGGCCATTTGCAACATGCATCAGCACATTGCGCAGGAGCCGGACTGGTTCGAAAGGCAACTCATGCCCCCACCTGCACCGAACAAACGTGATCGTGTCACACCACCTCCAGAGAAGCTCGACTCTGGGCTTGTACTTAACGAGGTGAAGTTAAAACATCTGTCAGAGAGTGACTGTCCAGTTAGGAGTAATGTCCTGATCCTGCCGAATTCGCCAAAATTAGCAGCGCTCTCGTTGTCCGGACCGTCTTTGAGTTCGTTGCACGGTGAAATCGGAGAAGGATCATCGAGTCAGGAAGCGGCGGGGTCACCAAGACCTGTTATTCATATGGACGGCTCAGCCAGTCCACCCGAGATGCCCAGAGACTCTGGAATCTACGACTCATCCGTGCCCTCGTCAGAACTCTCAATCCCGCTGATGGAAGGACTTTCCCCTGATCACGCCGACAACTCCTCGCTGGCTGATAGTGTGTCCTCCTCCTCAGGACTTGGTGAGAATTAAATATATTTAGTTTTTATGTTTTTTAGGATAGTATTTCTCTTCTTTTATAACAAGCAAAGGCGTACTTGATTGCAGTGGCAATTGCTTAAAGTCTACATGGGAAGCACAGCTTCCCTAAAATTTCAAACAAAATGCAGCAATGACGAGTTAATGCATGTACAGACAATCTGTAGAAATTACACAACTCTTTATGCATTTCAATATTTTAGCGAATAAAAGTGTAATATATCACACATTGCGCTGTTCGTTCAAGTAACGCATTATGCTTTTTTTGTATTGACAGCTTATGAAATGTATTTAAATTGTTCTCCTGTGAAATGTACTTAACTTTTACAACCTATGAAGTCCATTTCATTGTAAAATGTAATTGGCCTTCACTATGATATTGCAATAGGAAATTTCTGAATCAAGGTTACTACTAATGAAAAAAAAGATGGCTGATTTAATGTGTTTTGGGTGGTTAATTATATGAAAAATAAAGTGAAAAAAAAAAAATGAACACAATCATGCCCCTGAACCATATGTAAGTTCCGCAATAATAAGGAATGTTCTTACCGTCGCACCAATTCAAAATTGATGTACCTCTTTGATGCAGTAGGGGGCTGCCAACACAACTCCAGCTGTACAGGCAACACGCCTTGTGAAACCAACGAGCAGGCAGCACATCCTTCCACAGATGCACTTTTGCACTCAAAGACAGCTTAGAATGCAGGGATCTCGAAATGCTTCAAACCGAGTTTAACTTGACACAACATGCTAAAAACACAGCTTGTGTGACTAGAGATGCTGAAAACTAGTGAGATGCTCCAAAAGCGTCTGTCTGACGCATGAGTACATAGACCAACACTGAAAAATAGTGCAGTGGGAGGTAGGGCAATAACAGGGATATGTTCAATTTTATGGAAATAAACAATATTTACTTTAAAGCCACTTTTTGTATAGTAGAAATGCTAAACTTGTCTTCTGCTACAGTATGTGTATACAGTGCATCCGGAAAGAATTCACAGCGCTTCACTTTTTCCACATTTTGTTATGTTACAGCCTTATTCCAAAATGGATTAAATTCAATATTTTCCTCAAAATTCTACAAACAATACCCCATAATGACAACGTGAAAGAAGTTTGTTTGAAATCTTTGCAAATTTATAAAAAAATAAAAAATAAAAAAAGTCACATGTACATAAGTATTCACAGCCTTTGCTCAATACTTTGTTGAAGCACCTTTGGAACCAATTACAGCCTCAAGTCTTTTTGAGTATGATGCTACAAGCTTGGCACACCTATTTTTGGGCAGTTTCTCCCATTCTTCTTTGCAGGACCTCTCAAGCTCCATCAGGTTGGATGGGGAGCGTCGGTGCACAGCCATTTTCAGATCTCTCCAGAGTTGTTCAATTGGGTTCAAGTCTGGACTCTGGCTGGGTCACTCAAGGACATTCACAGAGTTGTCCCGGAGCCACGCCTTTGTTATCTTGGCTGTGTGCTTAGGGTCGTTGTCCTGTTGGAAGATGAACTTTCGCCCCAGTCTGAGGTCCAGAGCGCTCTGGAGCAGGTTTTCATCAAGGATGTCTCTGTACATTGCTGCATTCATCTTTCCCTCGATCCTGACTAGTCTCCCAGTTCCTGCCGCTGAAAAACATCCCCACAGCATGATGCTGCCACCACCATGCTTCACTGTAGGGATGGTATTGGCCAGGTGATGAGCGGTGCCTGGTTTCCTCCAGACATGACGCTTGCCATTCAGGCCAAAGAGTTCAATCTTTGTTTCTCATGGTCTGAGAGTCCTTCAGGTGCCTTTTGGCAAACTTCAGGTGGGCTGTCATGTGCCTTTTACTGAGGAGTGGCTTCAGTCTGGCCACTCTACCATACAGGCCTGATTGGTGGAGTGCTGCAGAGATGGTTGTTCTTCTGGAAGGTTCTCCTCTCTCCACAGAGAAATGCTGGAGCTCTGTCAGAGTGACCATCGGGTTCTTGGTCACCTCCCTGACTAAGGCCCTTCTCCCCCGATCGCTCAGTTTGACCAGGCGGCCAGCTCTAGGAAGAGTCCTGGTGGTTCCAAACTTCTTCCGTTTACAGATGATGGAGGCCACTGTGCTCATTGGGACCTTCAATGCTGCAGAAATTTTTCTGTACCCTTCCCCAGATCTGTGCCTCGATACAATCCTGTCTCAGAGGTCTACAGACAATTCCTTGGACTTTATGACTTGGTTTGTGCTCTGACATGCACTGCTAACTGTGGGACCTTATATAGACAGGTGTGTGCCTTTCCAGATCATGTCCAATCAACTGAATTTTTCACAGGTGGACTCCAATCAAGTTGTAGAAACATCTCAAGGATGATCAGTGGAAACAGGATGCACCTGAGCTCAATTTTGAGTGTCATGGCAAAGGGTGTGAATACTTATGTACATGTGATTTTTATTTATTTATTTATTTATTTATTTATTTTTTTATAAATTTGCAAAGATTTCAAACAAACTTCTTTCACGTTGTCATTATGGGGTATTGTTTGTAGAATTTTGAGGAAAATAATGAATTTAATCCATTTTGGAATAAGGCTGTAACATAACAAAATGTGGAAAAAGTGAAGCGCTGTGAATACTTTCCGGATGCACTGTATGATCTGAATTATAATGTTTATTACATATTATATTAAGTTATTTGAATTATTATACACTAAAATAATTAAATTTGGGGGCCTTTTTCAGTAAATATTGAAATGCGATTAATTTGATTAAATAATCAGCACATCATGCAATTAATTGGATTCAACTTTTTAATCGATAGACTACCCTACAGAATAGTGCAGTGACGGAGACAGGTGTGATTTTTATTTTAGGACATCAGTTTTAGTGATATCTGTCAGGTAGTAGGGACATTTCATGTATGGTATTTAAAAACCAATTCCGTGCAGAAAAAGTAAATATATTGCTCTGATCCCGTGTGGGCCTAGGCATACTTTGGCCCCAAATAGTATTTGGACCGTTTTGGACACTTAAGTTACACTTAAAAATTAGAGATCGCCCTATAGTGGATTTTGACGATACGATAACTAAGGTGGTGGTAAAGGCCAATAACCGATTGATCGGCCGATAGTTTTTAAAATCAATTTATAGTATGTCAAAAAATTCTGAAAAAAAACGTATTTCCTTTCTGTGACTGGCATAGACAAAGAGTCCTAAATGAATAAAATCCCAGGTGCAGTTTATTGTTAAACTAAAATCCAAAAAATAACCAGAAAAAAATTAAGATCTGGTACGTAACACAGGACTTTTAAGTATAAACATGCCCGAAACACACCGGGGACTCTTATATTGAAATGAAGAAATTATGTAAAAACTATCAGCAACTATCACCATAGATTTTTACTGATAACGATAGTTCCAAAAAGCAACTATTGGCACCGATTAATTGGTAAAACCGATATATTGGTCTACCTCTATCAAAAATGTCTGAATGTCGTTGCACAAGATAACATAATACCAGAAAAAGCATCAAATGCAAACATATAGTACTAGAGCTTTTGATATATTGATATGTTTAATATTTTGTTACATAATGCAAAGACATTCAAATACTTTGGAGGGCCACTGTTTTGGTTTTCAAAGTTGATGTTTACTGCAGCAATAAGCCACCTTTATTCACCATACTCTATCTGAATGTTTATAGGTGATGAGGAGCCCCCTGCTGTCAGCTCACTGCATTGCACAGAACCCACAATATGCAAAGCAGAACTTCATCACAGCATACAACAGAGTGAAGGACTCGTAGCCGCAGCCTCCACCTAGTGGCCTATATCTGAACTGCATAGCCACTTTCATTTCTAAACTTGTGCCTATGACAAGTTGCCAACAAGTCCTTCCCATCACATTTCTTTCGGAAGTGAAAATCCCTTGAATCTTTATCAGGGAATATGTTCGATGGACTGGATTTTAAGGGATTGAACATTGCCGTGTCTGAAGACTGCACCTTACATCTGGCCCTTATTTAACCAAAGAGGTTGTGTACTTTGTAGGCAGCCTTGATGTTTATAGTGTAAGCATCACAGCAGTATATGTTTTCTTAAAACTGATCTGTTGCTAGTGATAATCACTTCACCACATCATCAAACGGACTAATCTCGATCTTAAATTGGTTTACAGCGCCATGAATTTGTGTACATGAGCATGTTACGTGAATGTGAGAGTGATTTTGAAATGTCATTTCACTTGTATTTATTGTACTAACTTCAGTTCTGTGGGATAACATGAAAAGCAATAGAAAGCATCACTGAAGCTATTTTGAGGTAAAACTAATTTTAAAAGCATATCAAGAGCAAACATTTTCTATGTATTTTTAGGTCTAAATTGTTTTAACTAGATCTTAAAAATGGTTCAAAATGTACACAAGCACAGCATAGCATAAATGAATTAACATAATGTTTGTTTACAACAAAAGGGAAGTACATGCTAAAATTGTGATGCCTTTTTGTTAATCCATTTTTATGTACAGTATGTTGGTTATCCAGGTTTTGTAAATAAATTTTAGGATATTAGAAGTGATTTCTACATTTTGTAAACTTTGTACTGTTTTATAGTACTCTAATGTAGGAGATAAACATTAATAAAACAAAGTTTTATATGCATTGTGAGTTGTTACTGGATGTTTGGGGGGGTGGGTGGGGATTTCTCCTGAAGTCCATTATCTCCACTGTTTTGAGTGTGTTCAGCTCAAGGTTGTTGTGACAGCCAGCTGTTCAACCTCCCATATGTATGCAGAATCGTCACCGCCACGGATGAAGCAGATGACCGTGGTGTCATCTGCAAACTTCAGGAGCTTGACAGTGGGGTCCTTTGCAGTGCAGTCATTTGTGTACAGGAAGAAGAGCAGTGGTGGGGAATGCATCCATGAGGAGGACCAGTGCTAATAGTGAGGGTCCCAGATGTGATTTTCCCCAGTCTCAATAGCTGCTGCCGATCTGTCAGAATGCTGGTGATCCATCGACAGATTGGGGTGGGCATTGAGACCTGGGTCAGTTTGGTTGAGAGAAGATCAGGCATGATGGTATTGAAGGCTGAACTGAAGTCCACAAATAGGATCCTTGCATAAGTCCCAGGTCTGTCGAGGTGTTGCAGGATATAATGCAGTCCCATGTTGACAGCATCATCCACAGACCTGTTTGCTCGGTAAGCAAACTGAAGGGGGTCCAGCGATGTCCTTCAGGTCGGCCAAAACCAGTCTCTCAAATGACTTCATGACCACAGACGTGAGAGCGACAGGTCTGCAGTCATTAAGTCCTGTGATTTTGGGTTTTTTGGGGACCGGAATGATGGTGGAGCACTTAAAGCAGCAGTGAACTTCACACTGCTCCAGTGATCTATTGAAGATCTGTGTGAAGATGGGGGCCAGTTGATCAGTGTAGACTTTCAGAGAGGCAGGTAAGACACTGTCTTGGCCTGAAGCTTTCCTAGTCTTTTGTTTCCGAAAGACCCAGCACACATCCTCCTCACAGACCATAAGTGCAGGTTGAGTATCAGGAGGGGGGAGGAGGGGGGTTCCAGGAGGTGTTGGTGTGTGTGTAAAGTGAAGATCAGAGCGAGGAAGGGGTGTGAGACTGGGTTTTTCAAACCTGCAGTAAAACACATTCAGGTCATCAGCCATTTGTTGATTCTCTACAGAACGAGGGGGAGGTGTCTTATACTTGGTAATGCTTTTCAGGCCTAGAAAGGACTTTCCACAAATAGGGTACAAATTGGTTTCCCATTACCAATTTTAAAGTAATAAAAGCAAAAATTACATGGTTTTTAGAAAGGTAAATATTAGATATGTTAGATAATCTGTTATCTGACCTAACATTGACATAGCATGAAAAGTACCTATTATGTAAAAGAAGGGCTGCTTTACTATTGGTGGGTCATTTTTGACCGGGAACACTACAGATGTAATTTTTATTTTTTTTTATTTATTTATATATATATATATATAAGAAATGAAAAATGATTCTTCCCTGAAGTAAAAACAATAAAATTATGCTGCTCTTTTGGGATTTTATGTTTTTTAGATCTTTACATATACATTTCTTGATTTCACAGTTCATTTGCATATGCAAATTTATGTAACTTCACTACAGTAAAAAACCTGCACTTCTTAAAACATGATGAAAATATGAGAATGTGTCATGATTTGGGGGAAGGTTGCTGCCATCTGTTAAAAAAAAAAAAAGAAAAATAATATGACTTCAAAGTCATGATATGATAATGATAGCCAATATATGGCTGCATTGTTCTGTGCAGCCTCCTACAGTGTATTAATTCTAAATTTTATCACGAGTTATGCATTTGGATATATATTTAGACATTATCAAACTATTACTTGTCAAACTTTAGCTTTTTTTGTTTTGAACTGTCAGTTTTTGCAGTAATGTCATTATACAGTCAAACCTGACCTAGAGTTACAAAGAGATGACATTGAATAATCATTTTGTCCCCAATCATTTCAAACATCAAAATGTAATAAATCAAAGTAAATCAATAATGTCAAGAAAATAAACAGTAATAAACAGAAATAAAAAGCAATGGACTGTGAAAATTCAATTAGTGTATAAAACTGAAGACTTTGTTCTTTGTTCTCTGTGCATGTGTGTGTGCGGTATTCTGCATTCTGACTGTGTTAGTCTCACCCATTTATTTGTGTGTGTGTGGGCGTGTACTGCATTGTGGGTGTGTTATGGTCTTACCCCCTCATTTATGTGTTTGTGTGTTTGTTTTACATTGTGGCAGATTTATAGATTTTATTTGACACAAAAAAATAAAAGTCTTTCCTGTGGTCCAACAGTAAAGGCTTCGCTTTTTGTTTGACCACTTAGACTTATCGAATCAAGTCAAAAAATGTTGTGTTCAGCTGGCAAATGGAGGAAAAGTCACCAAGCCTTGTACTGCTCAGATAAAGGAAATCATTTTTATTACATCTGAAAAATAGATTTTGGTCAAAAATGACCTAACAGTATGTAAGAGGGTTTGAGGGAAAGGAGGAGGTGAGAACCGGTTTGACAACTTAAATAATAATTTAATGAACAACTTAACCAAAAACACACAACCATAAACACACACAGTACAGCTGCCTGTAATTCTCTCTCTCTCGAACTGTCCTCCCCGGCCGCCTTTATCCCTTGCGTGCCCCATCGGGCTGATTGGTGACCGGGCGTGCGTCATTCCAGCCCGGCCCCGCCCTCCTCGTCTCTACACTCCACCCGGCGTTGCCTCAGGCCGGGGAGCCCCCGGCATAACGTACATCCCCCCTTCCTCTCCGGGGGGTGTGCCTTGCGCCCCGACTGCCGGCGGGTCATCCCCACCTTCCTCGACCTGGGAGGAGACAGGAGGGGAAAAACAGCAACAAAAAAAACAACAAAATAGGCGAGGGAAAGGCCAACACGGAGCGACAGAGAGAGAGAGAGGAGAGAGAGAAAAAGAAACTCACTCACCGGTTCTCTGATGCGTCGTTGCGTGATCCTTGATCACTCCTCCACCCTCTCAGGTGGACGGCAGCCGCTCCTCCCTGGGCGGACCGGAGTCAGACCTCTAACCCCCAGTGGACAGAAAGCCCCTCCGCATTCCCGGTGTCTCGTGGGGACACTCCTCCGCCCCTAGCTGCGGCCCTACCGCTCCAGGCGGTCGGGGAGTCGCTTCCCTCCTCCCCTCGTGGACGGCGGTCTTCTCTCGACCCCTCTGCATTTCTAGGGGACGGCAGGGCACTCCTCCGCCCCTGGCAGCGGCTCCATCGCTCCAGGCGGTCAGGGAGCCCAGTCCCCACTCGCCTCGCTGACAGCGGCCGTTCCCCGCGTCCGGGTGGTCGGGCTACTCCGTCCCCCGGCGGATCTCTCTCTCGAACTTTGTCCCCGGCTGCCATTATCCCTCGCATGCCCCATCAGGCTGATTGGGGACCGGACGTGCGTCGTTCCAGCCCGGCCCTGCCCTCCTCGGCTCTACACAGTATAAGAAGGTTAAATGCATTAAATGTCTGAATAGCTCCTTAAAATGGTGATTTTTGCACTTCCCAGACTGACTGAATGATGTTATAATCCAGGCTCTGTGGGGTCATATACCATCTGTTGCAGGACTCCTTGTTCTACTTCTTTTTTATTCTATTTTCTAAATAAATGTTTGGAAATCTAAAATGTATATTTCCTATTGGGACACTAAAGCATAATATATATAATAATCATCTTAAGTCAAATGTTTCTGTGAAACATCTAATGTGCCTAACACTTTTGCACAGTAGTGTACATACACTATATTGCCAAAAGTATTCACTCACCCATCCAAATAATTGAATTCAAGTGTTCCAATCACTTCCATGGCCACAGGTGTATAAAATGAAGCACCTAGGCATGCAGACTGCTTCTACAAACATTTGTGAAAGAATGGGCTGCTCTCAGGAGCTCAGTGAATTCCAGCGTGGTACTGTGATAGGATGCCACCTGTGCAACAAGTCCAGTCGTGAAATTTCCTCACTACTAAATATTCCACAGTCAACTGTCAGTGGTATTATAACAAAGTGGAAGTGATTGGGAATGACAACAACTCAGCCACGAAGTGGTAGGCCATGTAAAATGACAGAGCGGGGTCAGCGGATGCTGAGGCGCATAGCGTGCAGAGGTCGCCAACTTTCTGCAGAGTCAATCGCTACAGACCTCCAAAGTTCATGTGGCCTTCAGATTAGCTCAAGAACAGTGCGTAGAGAGCTTCATGGAATGGGTATCCATGGCCGAGCAGCTGCATCCAAGCCATACATCACCAAGTGCAATGCAAAGCGTCGTATGCAGTGGTGTAAAGCACGCCGCCACTGGACTCTAGAGCAGTGGAGACGCGTTCTCTGGAGTGACGAATCACGCTTCTCCATCTGGCAATCTGATGGACGAGTCTGGGTTTGGCGGTTGCCAGGAGAACGGTACTTGTCTGACTGCATTGTGCCAACTGTGAAGTTTGGTGGAGGGGGGATTATGGTGTGGGGTTGTTTTTCAGGAGCTGGGCTTGGCCCCTTAGTTCCAGTGAAAGGAACTCTGAATGCTTCAGCATACCAAGAGATTTTGGACAATTCCATGCTCCCAACTTTGTGGGAACAGTTTGGGGATGGCCCCTTCCTGTTCCAACATGACTGCGCACCAGTGCACAAAGCAAGGTCCATAAAGACATGGATGAGTGAGTTTGGTGTGGAAGAACTTGACTGGCCTGCACAGAGTCCTGACCTCAACCTGACAGAGCACCTTTGGGATGAATTAGAGCAAAGACTGTGAGCCAGGCCTTCTTGTCCAACATCAGTGTCTGACCTCACAAATGCGCTTCTGGAAGAATAGTCAAAAATTCCCATAAACACACTCCTAAACCTTGTGGAAAGCCTTCCCAGAAGAGTTGAAGCTGTTATAGCTGCAAAGGGTGGGCCGACGTCATATTAAACCCTATGGATTAAGAATGGGATGTCACTTAAATTCATATGCGTCTAAAGGCAGGTGAGCGAATACTTTTGGCAATATAGTGTATATCAATAACTGTAAACCAACATTTGGCCCCAAACTAGCCTCTACAGAGTGTTAGCTTACTTTAGGGCTTTTCACACTTGAAATTGTTAATCCAGGGTCATTCTTATCTTAACCCTGGTTTGTCTTGTTTCATGTTTCACATTGTTCTTACTTTTCCCTGGATTAGGAATTAATCCTTGGTATTTAGGATTTGAGGTTTCACACTGTACATTTGTTAAACCTGGACTAGCGTTCTTATCCGGATATTAATGAGGTTGAGAACAATGATTGGACGAATACAGCTCACGACAGCACTCAACCTACTTATCAGTGAAACAGACAGGTCAGGACTACAGGCAGGCCAATCTAGCACCCACATTCTCTTCTTACACAGCCATGCACTTGTAATCTGGGTAGTATGTGGTTTGTTGTTGTCCTGCTGGAAAACCACTTCTGAATGCTTGTGATCTCTGATCCCTCAGATGTCACTGTCTTAAAAACTGTAATTCATCTGTAATGGATATCATGAACATGGCCTCGGGAATACTTCGGTAAGTCTTTGTCAGTCAAAACCATTCGCCGCTGCATCCACAGATGCAAGTTAAGACTTTACTATGTAAAGGAGAAGCCATACATCATCACTGTCCAGAAGCGCCAAAGACTTCTCTGGGCTCTGTCTCATCTTAGATGGAAAGTAGAACAGTGGAGTCATGTTTTGTAGTCCAACGATTCCACAACAGCCATTGTGTTCTCCAGGACAAAGAGGAAAAGGCCCATTTAAGATGTTATCTGCATCAGGTCCAAAAGCCAGTGTCTGTCATGGTATGGGGGCTGTGAGTGTACCATTAATGCAGAAAGATATTTACACATTTTGGAGCAACATATTCTGCCAACAGGACAATGACAAACCACATACTGCCCGGATTACAAGTTCATGGCTGTGTAAGTGCTAGATTGTCCTGCCTGCAGTCCTGATCGGTCTCCAATTGAGAATGTGTGGTGTTATGAAGCGCACAATACAGCAATGAAGGTCCAGTATAATTATGCAGCTGAAGACCTGCATAATAGATGAATAGATGAAACTTCCACATGCTAAACTTAACAGTTTGCTAAACTTGTGTCTTCAGTGCTCAAATGCATTAAAAGTGTTATTAGAACTGTGATGTTACACAGTTATCATCTGATTTGAAATCAGTGTAAATTTTCAAAAACAAAAAATTATTAAATTCACAAGGTGAAACATCAAATAATGTGTACTTTCAATATAGCACAGGGTGAGTAAAATTTACAAATCACTCCTTTTAGTTTTTATTAGCATTTTCCATACTGTCCCAACTTTTCAGAATAGGGGTTGTACAAATACAATAGTTAAACTATTGTCACTGTAGTAAAACCAGGTCAAATCAAATCAAATCACTTGTCACACAACCGTATACACAAGTGCAATGGTGTGTAAAATTCTTGGGTGCAGTTCCGAGCAACATAGCAGTCGTGACAGTGATGAGACATATACCAATTTACAATAAACATCAGATTAACACAACACAATTTAAAGTCTAATATACACATAATTACACACAACACAATATACAAATAATAACATACACTGTACAGTATACAATACACACAATATAGATACACATTATTCAATAAAAAAAGTATATATATATATATATATATATATATATATATATATATATATATATATATAATGTACAGTAGGTTGTATTGTACTGTACTGACATTCAGGCTGTCGGTTGATAGTAAGTTGTTAAGAGAGAATATAATATAATAATAATATAATTTATGGCAGTCCGGTGTGAGATATAAGAGTAAGAGTAATAAAATGCGGTGCTGATGTATTTTGATCGTGGGAGATCAAGAGTTCAAAAGTCTGATTGCTTGGGGGAAGAAGCTATCATGGAGCCGGCTGGTGCAGGTCCTGATGCTGCGATACCGCCTGCCTGATGGTAGCAGTGAGAACAGCCCATGGCTCGGGTGGCTGGAGTCTCTGATGATCCTCCAAGCTTTTTTCACACACCGCCTGGTATATAAGCTCACCTCCGATGATGTGTCTGGCAGTTTGCACCACCCTGGTGCTATTGCCGTACCAGGCAGAGATGCAGCCAGTCAGGATGCTCTCTGCAGTGCAGGTTTAGAACCGTGTGAGGATGTGGCGGTTCATTCCAAACTTCCTCAGCCGTCTCAGGAAGAAGAGGCGCTGATGAGCCTTCTTCACAATGACTTCAGTGTTGATGGACCATGTGAGTTCCACAGTGATGTGGACACCCAGGAACTTGAAGCTGCTGACTCTCTCCACTGGTACTCCATTGATGGTGATGGGGCTGTGTTCTCCGTCTTTTCTTCTGAAGTCCACCACAAGCTCCTTTGTCTTACTGACGTTGAGGGAGAGGTTGTGCTCCTGACATTCACCCGTCGGAAGGATCGGGTTACATCTGCTACAGAGATGGAGAGTGAACTAACCTCTGTAGCTTCGGCCGCGAGAGCTCTCTCCGTGAGGGCGGTGTTATTTCCTTCAAAACGAGCAAAAAAAGTATTTCGCTCATCCGGGAGAGATGCAGCGGTGTTCATGGCAGAGTTTTTATTCCCTTTAAAGTCTGTGATGATGTTAATTCCCTACCACATGCTTCTAGAGTTGGTGGTGTTAAACTGTCCTTCAATCTTGTTCCTGTACTGACGTTTTGCTGTTCGGAGGGCATAACTGGCTTGTTTATGCTCCTCTGCGTTCCTAGAATTAAAAGTGGAGGTCCGCACATTAAGTGCCGCTCGAACATCGCTATTAATCCATGGCTTCTGGTTCGGATAGATCCGTATTGTTCTGGTCGGAACGACGTCCTTTACGCACTTTCTGATGAAACACATTACGCTATCAGCATAAAGCTCGATGTTGTTATCAGTGGCGGACTGGAAACATCTCCCAGTCCGCGTGATCAAAACAGTCTTGTAGCGTAGAGTCTGATTGGTCCGACCAGCACTGGATCGTTCTGAGGGTGGGTGCTTCCTGTTTCAGTTTCTGCCTGTAAGCGGGCAGAAGCAGAATGGAAGAGTGGTCTGATTTGCCAAATGGTGGACGGGGGAGAGATTTGTTGCCATCTCGGAAGGGAGAGTAGCAATGGTCCAAAACCCGGTCCCCTCGTGTGTTGAAACTTATGTGTTGGTTGTATTTTGGTGCAACTGATTTGAAACTGGCTTTGTTAAAGTCCCCGGTCACAATGAACGCAGCCTCAGGGTGCGCGGTTTCCTGCTTGCTTATAATCCCATTCAGTTCCTTGAGTGCCCGGTCTGTGTCGGTTTGTGGCGGGATGTACACAGCAATGATAATGATCGCTGTGAATTCCCTCGGTAGCCAGAATGGTCGACACAGAAGCATGAGAAATTCCAGATCAGGAGAGCAGAAAGACTTGATAGAATGTACGTTCCTCTGATCACACCACGATTTGTTGATCATAAAACATACGCCACCACCTCTGCTTTTACCTGAGAGGTCTTTCGCTCTGTCCGCTCAGTGCACGGAGAACCCCGTGGGTTCGATGGCTGAGTCTGGAATCTCCGCAGACATCCAAGTTTCCATAAAGCAGATAATGCAGCAGTCCTTCGTCTCTCGTTGGAAAGAGATCCGCGCTTTCAGCTTGCAGAGCTTGTTATCCAGAGACTGAACATTTGCCAGTAGAATACTGGGTAGCGGGGGTCAATTTGGGCGGCGTCTTATTCTGATGAGAACGCCGGCTCTATTTCCCCTTTTCCTCCTGCGTTTCCGCGGCCGGGCAGCCCAGACAAAGGGCTCCGCTTGCGTGTTTGTAAACAGCGGGTCGGCATTGAGGAATTTGAAGTCCGGTGACCAATGTCCAAAAGTGTTTGTCTGTCGTAGACAATAAGGCAGACAGCATCCAAGACAAAAAAAAACCATAAGAATTGTAAACAAAACACTACCATGTTGTATCGGAGCACGCAACGCAGCAGCCATACTCGGCGCCATCTTGAGTCCAAGACTCAAGGTTATTGTTGTTTTTCTAAAAGTAATAAATTTGTATACTGTATCTGGCAGTATTCCATAAAGCTTTTTAGATTCTTCACACCTTCACTGACTAATTTTTTCTTAATTTTTTTCCATATTATTTTTTGGTGTGTCTATTTTTCTTACCTCATTGGCATCTTTTTCTTGTATGAAACATAAATTTAACAACATTTGGTGTGCGATTAAATGCTTAAAACAAGGAGAGAGAAAAACAATACTGAGTAAGAGTTATTTTTGCAGTGCAATGTTACGGTGCAAAGATCACAGGAAATTTGGTTCACTAAATCAAATAAAAACATCTCAAAACAGCCTAAGGTGGTTTGCTAGTAGTTTCCACCGGTCAGGCTGGTCTTGGGCGTTTGGCAACAAGACCAGCTGATCAACCAGCTAAACCAACTGAACACCAGCTTGGCCAGACCAGGAGACCAGGTTTAAAGACTGGTTTAAACCTCTCTCTCTCTCTCTCTCTCTCTCTCTCTCTCTCTCTCTCTCTCTCTCTCTCTCTCTCTCTCTCTCTCTCTCTCTCTCTCTCTCTCTCTCTCTCTCTCTCTCTCTCTCTCTCTCTCTCTCTCTCTCTCTCTCTCTCTCTCAGTAGAGACCCCTTCTTTCTGTAATTTGAACTGAAAATTTTTCTTTGAGTTATCTGTTGAAACCCGGTGAGCATTGTATCTGTTCTTAGACTTTTTCAACAGGAGATATTCTGGACTCCACTGTGTGGGGTCCTGAAGCGTGGAGTCTGGTCATGTGACCTGGAAAATGATGTAAACGCATCATTGCTTTTGTTGTAAAAACAGTTCATGTATCATGGGTGTGCTCGGTCATCTTCAGCTATGGAAATGCTTGTATTCATCTGTAAATGTTCTAATGCACACTTGATGTGCTGAAGATGAGTCAGCAAGCTTCATTCAGGTATGAGAGTCTCTGTGTCAGCAAGATGCTCCAACAGAGTGACAGCTGAAATTGGACACAGATGCTGGAGCTGATCATTTGAAGACAAGGCAATTTAAACAGTCAGATCTCAAAGCAAGGGTATCCACAGCACAAGGTACAACTTTTTCTAAGAGCTTTGAAGCTTATGAATTTGCTATTCAGAGTGACACTCAAGATATAGAAAAGCAATTGGCAAATGGATTTTAATTGAAATACAATTTAAAAATGTAATTATATTTAGCTACATATTTTTACATGAATTAAATAAACAAAAATATTAAATATTTCTATTTTAATTATTGAATAAATAATATTTATGTATGATATATTATGTTTACATATTATATTTATATACAGTTTAATTAATATTAAGTAAATTATAATAAAAAAGTGAATTAAGAAATTAATAGTTCCATTATTGTATAATAAATTAAATATTTATATATATATTTCTATTTCTATTTGTCAATAATGGAAAATATAATTAATTTGAATTAATAAATTGATAGTACTTTAATTTTTATAATAAATTACATATTAATTTGTCTATTATATGTCCATTATTGTACAAATAATATAAGTGAATTCATTTGTAAATGAATTACTGTAAAAAGTGTATTAATAAATTAATCTCTCATTTTATAATATATTAAATATTTGTCTATTTATTTGCCAATCATAGGATAAATAATATGAAAAAGTGAATTAATATTAGGTAAATTAATTATTATAAAAAGTGAATTAATTAATTGATAGTTCTTTCATTTTACAGTATATGTAAATTTTATTTGTCTATTATTTTTCAATTATGGAACAAGTAATATGAAAAAGTGATTTAATATTAAGTCAGTTAATATCACAAGTGAATTAATAAAGTGGTATTTTTTAATAATATATTAAATATTTATTTGTCAATTACTAAACAAATAATTTATATTAAAAAGTTAATTAATATTATGTAAATTAATTATTAAAAGTGAATTTATGAATTGATTCATTTTACAGTAAATGAAATATTTACTTGTCTTTTTGTATGTTATTGAACAAATAATTAATATAAAAAAGTGTATTAATATTAAATATTAATATTAATAAATTGATAGTTCTTTCATTTTTATAATATATTAAATATGTGTTTGTCTATTATTTATAAATTATGGAACAAATTATTTTATGAAAAAGTGAATTAATATTAGGAAAATGAATTATTAAGTGTATTAATAAATTGATAGTTCTTTTATTTTTTTACAATACATTACATATTTACTTGTCTATTAGTTTGTCAGTTATTGAACAAATAATTATTCTAAAAATGAATTAATAAATTGATAAATCTTTCATTTTAAAACATATTAAATATTTATTTGTCTATTATTTGTCAGATATCTAACAAATAATATGACAAAGTGAATTAATATTAAGTCAGTTAATTGTTATAAAAAGTTAATTAATAAATTGAATTAAATGTAATACATTTTATTTTTGATTTGCACTAATAGTTCACCATCCTTCAGGGGTGTACAAAAGATAATGCATTTTACATTATGCAAAGAATAGTTGTCGCTGATGTTTATTTGTATGCTGGCATAGTCTTGCTGAGGCTACATACATTTTTTTTTTTAAATAAACAGTTTTCACCCTCATCCTGCTATGTCACACTTGACCTTGACTTTGCTTTTGCTCCCACAGATTCACTCAGTGCCAAGATGTTTTGCATTCTGACCGTCTTTGCAACCATTTTCACAGCTTATGTTGTGACAGGGGACAACCTGACTCAAAACTACAACCCAGATGTCCTTAATGTGGCAAACTATGCCATGGACTTCCATAATCGCATGAGCAACTACCCCTATGCCTTTAAAGTAGTGGATATCTTATCAGACACAGCACAGGTAAGTGTCGTGCAAATTATATGACATGAGACATCCCTCACTGATGTATGTGCTAATGGTGTCTTTGTATCTTCTGAATGTTGTGTGCCACCCCTAGCTCTACCCTCCGGCTCGAGTTAAGTACATCTTAAAGATACAAGCTGCCCAGACGATCTGCAAGAACCAAGCAAATGTGAATCTTACAGAATGTCCTTTACAGACTAATGCAGAGGTGAGAAATTATGCTATGGCTTTATGGCATGTGTTACAAATGCAAAGCATATGCATGCAGAGAATACCAGCAAAATAACATTAATGCTACCACCAGTGTCTTTATTGGGTTATCAAAGCAACAGTTAAAGGTGCTGTAAGTAATTTGAATTTATGCAATAAAAATGTTGCTTGTTTGTTTGTTTGTTTTCTTTCTCCAGAGCATGATCTGTTGCTTCGTTGTGTTTGCTGTGCCAGGAAATAACAATATCCCTAAACGCCTGCTTTCAGATCATTGTGCCTGATTGGATTGGAGAACTATGATAAAGTGCTTTCCGATATTAAAAAGTTGCAACCATATGTACTTTATTATCATAATTATTATAAATGGTTTATTTATATTTGCCCATAGTTATCATATCAAGTTTGTTTCACAAGCATTAGTAAACCATACTTCTCCAGTTACTAATACATTAGCCTGCATGTCTAAATGATCATGTAACATGTTGTGAATCCTTAAAGTGCCATGTGGTGTCACAATATTCCAAATTATAAATAAATAAAAATAAAAATGCATTATATAAAGCCTTGATTAATTTAATTGCTTTAACTGTATTTTTGTGATTTTATGGATCATGTGCCTTATAAAGCTGTTTTTATAAAATTTGAGAATTAATTATATCAATATTTCACTTCAGTCACATCAACCACAAAATGTTTTTCCCAAGTGAAGACACATTAAATATGCTAGGTTACATTTGAGTACAGATTTAATAATTATTATTAATAATAAAATCTATATTCAATTTGTGATATTGTATATTAATATGTGAATAATATAGCATTTTAGTACAAAAATGTAGGATAGATTTTTGAGCTTTTTAAATTAGAAAATTGGGAGGTACAGAACAAATCATAGCGTCTTTTGTATTTAATTTTATAAAAGTAATCCATAAGACTTCAGTGGTTTAATCCATGTCTTCTGAAGCAATATAATAGGTGTGGGTGAGAAACAGATTAATTTCTAAGTCCTTTTTTACTAAAAAAAAAATAACTCCACCTTTGACCAGCCCCAACCAGTAGGTGATGATATGCATGAAGAATGTGAATCACCAAAAAACAAAAGAAGAATGTGAAGGTGAAAGTGGAGATTTATAGTAAAAAAGGAATTACATTTTGAACTGTTTCTCACCCACACCTATTATATTGCTTCAGAAGACATGGATTAAACAACTGGAGTCGTATGTAGGCCTATTAGCCTACTTTTATGCTGTATTTATGTGCTTTTTGGAGCTTCAAAGTTCTGGTCACCATTAACATGCATTGTATGGACCTACAGAGCTGAAATATTCTTCTAAAAATCGTCACTTGTGTTCAACAGAAGAAAGAAAGTCATACACATCTGGGATGGCGTGAGGATGAGTAAATGATAAGAGAATTTTCATTTTTGGGTGAACTATTTCTTTAACATTCACTGGTGCGAAATACGGAGTTCTCGTTCTACGTCAGCGATGTGACGTATCAGAAGTTTGCGCATTACGTCACCGGTCTTTGTCCAGCAGTAGCAGCGGCTAACGATAGCAAATTAAACGCTGAATTGAGCAGGATGGGACACAAACAGCAGAAGTGAATTACATGAGCACTCGTCATATATGTACATGTGAAGATGTGTGATATGAGTTCAGCGCTCATTGAAGAGGGCTGGTGAGTCTGTCATGTGTGCTAACGGCTAATGCTGTTAGCCGCAAACCATGCTAACTCATGTTTACATTCATTCACTCACTAAAATATTAAAGAGAGTTTCACTTTTCTCATTTATTTGTAAGTAATTATCATTTTGAATAAACCAAATGGTCAATTCAGAAGTCTGTTGCTTTTATTTGTTCGTTGGCAAAATGGTTAGCACAATAGTAAACTTTGCAAACTGCTGTTCAATTACTGAGGCAAACATTAGATTTTATTATATTATACACTGGCGGCCAAAAGTTTAGAATAGTGTACAGATTTGGCTGTTTCGGAAGGAAATTGGTACTTTAATTCTCCAAAGTGGCATTCAACTGATCACAAAGTATAGTCAGGACATTACTGATGTAAAAAACAGCACCATCACTATTTGATAAAAATCATTTTTGATCAAATCTAGACAGCAGCCATCACTCCAACACCTTATCCTTGAGTAATCATGCTAAATTGCTCATTTGATACTAGAAAATCACTTGCCATTATATCAAACACAGCTGAAAGCTATTTGGTTCATTAAATGAAGCTTAACATTGTCTTTGTGTTTGTTTTTGAGTTGCCACAGTATGCTATAGACTGGCATCTCTTAAGGTCAATATTAGGTCAAAAATGGCAAAAAAGAAACAGCTTTCTCTAGAAATTCATCAGTCAATCATTGTTTTGAGGAATGAAGGCTATACAATGCTTGAAATTGCCAAAAAACTGAAGATTTCATACAAAGGTGTACACTACATTCTTCAAACACAAAGGACAACTGGCTCTAACAAGGACAGAAAGAGATGTGGAAGACCAGATGTACAACTAAACAAGAGGATAAGTACATCAGAGTCTCTAGTTTGAGAAATAGATGCCTCACATGTCCTCAGCTGACAGCTTCATTGAATTCTACCCGCTCAACACCAGTTTCATATACAACAGTAAAGAGAAGACTCAGGGGTGCAGGCCTTATGGGAAGAATTGCAAAGAAAAAGCCACTTTTGAAACAGAAAAACAAAAAGAAAAGGTTAGAGTGGGCAAAGAAACACACATTGGACAACAGATAATTGGAAAAGAGTGTTATGGATCTTAACCCCATTGAGCTTTTGTGGGATCAGCTAGACTGTAAGGTGCGTGAGAAGTGCCCGACAAGACAGCCACATCTATTGCAAGTGCTACAGGAAGTGTGGGGTGAAATGTCACCTGAGTATCTGGACAAACTGACAGCTAGAATGTCAAGGATCTGCAAAGCTGTCATTGCTGCACGTGGAGGATTTTTTGATGAGAACTCTTTGAAGTAGTTTAAGAAGTTCTGAATTTTTTTTTTTCAAATTGTAATAGTAATTTTTCATGTTATTAATGTCCTGACTATACACTGTGATCAGCTGAATGCATTATTCCAAACTTTTGGCCGTGTCATATTTAGGGCTTTTTAACACATAATTTTCTGGAAGTTTCTTATAAAGTTATTAAATCAGCAAGGTTTCATGGCTGCATTAAACTTAGAAACAACACTAATATATATATATATATATATATATATATATATATATATATATATATATATATATATATATATATATATATATATATATAGTACATACAGTCAGTTAAATCATACACACAGCACTTTTAAGATGATTTGTACAAGGTTTAATTTCAAGGTTATGTGTGTATGATTTAAATTATTACTGTTTGATCTGTTGGATTGTTACATTAATGTCAAATGAATAACACATTCACAAAATGTAGGTAGTATTTTGATATACTGTATACTAGGGTATTTACATGGTACTCCAATGTATTTTAAAACATACCATAATAATACTTTTTGTTTAGTAGCACATGTCTCTCAGAAGTTTAATGAACTAGGACATACTGGATAGTTTGGTGAGGAAGAGAAATTGGCTTGTGATAATGGAAAGAAAAGTGTGCTCAGACATTCAAGAGCGAAATCAGACACTTTACTCGCAATTGTTAAGATACAGTCAAATTTGAATGTCCATGTTATTTGACAAAGACAGCTGTCTGTCCTGATAGTTTCCCACTCTTTCCTTCTCTTTACAGGTACCTCACAGATGAAGGAATCGAGGAGTGTAAAAGTTCTTCAGAGAAGGAAAAGACATCACTTGCTCACATCATCCAAGCTGCACTAAATGTAAGTGTTTTACCTAAAGCAAACACATCACCAGGGTCCTCACGGACATGGAAAGCCTGTAAAAATTAGGGAACAGCTATCTGAGTACACCCTCTGTCTGACCTCATAGAAGCTGCCACACCTTGATAAAAAGGATCCAGTTCATTATTTCTTAATGTGTTTCACAGAGCGATCTGAGACCCATAGGAAAAACCTTCCTCCCTGCGGACATCAACAGTGGCCGAATTGACAAGGTAAATCGTGTCTGTCGTCATAAAACTGGAAAGTACAGACAGAGATAATTTGACACGTAGATTTAGGCTGCAAATCAATCAGTACATTGACTGCAGTGTGTAGGAATTAAATTGACCTTTTAACATTTAAAAATTTGGATCACAGAAGGAAACTTGACTGGGGAGGCCACAGCAAATATTAAATGTGTTACTATTGCTCCAGCAGCAAAAGAGAAAATCCACTATTGTGTTTCCTTGACTTTCCAAAAGAGGACAAACTAGTGAGAGATGGATTATGACATTCAGAAGCTGTTTTTGAAACCACGTCAAAGCACTGCTGACTAGTTTAAGTAATGCCATTATAATGTAACACAAAGAATACTGTTATACATGTACTGTTAATTAAAAAATGTAGTAGTTTACTGCATTTACACTGCTAAATAAGGCGAAAAGTCATTGTCTGTGAAAAGGGTCCTTACATCTAATTCATGCACTTGCTAACGATGCCCACAAGATGGCACTACTATAAAAGATTTCTTTGAAAGATTCATCTTTTGCTTGGCCAAAAGGAAATTACATTTACAGGTGAATTAAAACCCTCATGCTTAAAGGTTTAGGTAATAAATGCACTTTTTAAAAGATTTTTATCTTAGTTTCTATAGATTTTTTGACACAATATCATTGGTTTCTCACAGATCTCACTGTTTCATCCCTCCTGTCTCTCTCTCTGTCACAGTTGGAGGGTCCGTGCGTTCTTCAGGTGCAGAAGATTCGTAATGTCGCCGCTCCTAAAGATCACGAGGAGTCGCAGGGGGCGCCCAGAATGCTGCGTGTGCACATGACGGACGGTCACACCATCTGCACGGGCCTTGAGATTAAACATCTGTCCAAAATCAGGTACAGCTAAAAGCAGAATTCTCACATAACGGGTTTGACTCGACTATGCTCGGAGAAAGCGGAGTGCGAAAATTTGGTAACTACAAAATACACTAAAATCAAGTAGCCATTTTTCTCAGTTTTCACTGTTGGTGTAGTTATTGAGTCATTTTGTGCCAACTCAACCAGAAGTCCCTAGCTCAAAATTAAATTTTTGATATACATGTATATATATATATATTTACTGGTTACAATGAAAGAAATACAGAAATGATAATAAAAGCCAACATATTAAATGCAGATGCCATGGATTACTCAATATTTACGGAGTAATCTATTATTTTGTACTGGGGGGTCAAAATGACAATTTTTGCCTGATTTTGGAGCAAAAGTACAGGTCAAATAAACAAACTTGGAAAGAAGGAAGTGTCGTTATTTTATTTGTACACAGAGATATGTAGGTCTACAACTAAAATCAGTTGACTTCAGCACCTCTTTTTGCATTATATGCCAATGGTGTCCAAAACTTGGAAAAAACACCTTTTTTTGTGGTGTTTTTCCAAGGTTTGAAAAACAAAAAATGTTTAACAGAATTTTCACATTGCTCTTTTCCACACAGTGGAAGTGGATAGGGACCAAGGGCTGTCATGTTTGTTTTGGCTCATTTGATAAGGCTTTCAGCTACCAATTATGGTGCACTACATACTTTGTTTTACCAACATCATTCTGCAGAATTCCGTAGATCAAAATCAGCACAGAAAATATGAGAACAGTGTGGCAATTCCATGTGGGCTAATTACTTCTAATTAATTAGTCTAAAGTGTCAGTGTAACTGATTTCTGGCATGAAATTACCAACCTGATCTCGGAGAAATTATGTGACTTCTGCAACATTTTTGCAAAGTGAAATATGCACTGTGTGGTGCTAAAAGTGAGTTAAATGTCCTCCCAAACAGATGAGGTTTTTAAAGTCGGCATGAAACGGAAGTTGCGACTGACTTCTGTATTGTGACATATTTCAAAGTGAAACAGCTTATCGAATTTAGGGCGGGGATTTGAGTTTATTCATTGGACACACACACCCCTACCACCGTGCTGCTCGAGTCAGAGCTGGTTAGCAGTGAAATTGAACAGTGATCTCGATACATTTATAATCAAACTGACAACATAAACGCACAAGCACATCGCGGTCTTTGCTTACAAAGAGGCTGTAGCTGTTGAAAAATGAGTAAAAGATAACCATATTTTAACGGTTTGAATCACAATACACTAAATATAAAGGAATGCTGTGCATCACAAGATAACTGCATTCAAAAATATAAATAAACTCCAGAGGCATCAAAAGCGTTGTATTTATTAGTGATTACCTCAGCAATACATATCTCGAACACAAACTCGAATTCGCCGTTACTCCTCCTCATTCGAAATGTAAATTCAAGCCAGCTGACCTGTAACCAAGGAAGTTTGGGTGAAGGAATGATTGTTTTGAAGGAAAACAGACGAAAATACACCTTGCCATCTTTACCAACATGCGATTGACGCTTCATTCAACACTACACAAGGTTGTGGTATTTATAAGAAAGGGGCGGGGTTTAAGCAGACTAAATTATTGGAGAAGTCCTGCATACGTCACCAGAGAGAAGTCTGTCATTTCACCGGAAGATCGAGTTATTACATTTTGATTAAAGATTACAAGGTAAAAAAAAAAATAAAACGTAAGCATGGATGAATCGTTCACAATAAGATCAATAAAAATTGATAGGGTGAATTTACATTTCA
Organism: Myxocyprinus asiaticus; assembly: GCF_019703515.2. Lineage (NCBI taxonomy): Eukaryota > Metazoa > Chordata > Actinopteri > Cypriniformes > Catostomidae > Myxocyprinus > Myxocyprinus asiaticus. Next base: position 39,517,077 of record NC_059380.1, on the reverse strand, counting down.
TGCCAACTTTAAGGTTAATGCTCTGAGTTTTAAATCAATAAAACTGACCTCCCTACCATAAACCTAAACCTAACCGATAGTGTCAGAAACAGCAAATGTGAGAAACACAACCGCATCATTTTGTGGTGCTTCTGACACTTTGGACTCACGTGTGGACTCGTGTGCTCTTCAGGACTCGTACCCTGGTCCTTTGCATCACAAGTGCAATGCTCTATCAGTTGAACTACTGTGCAATTTGATCACACTTGAACAAGCTTGTAAATGTATTTTGGTTATGTAATGCAAACATTAAAATAAGTCATGCGCTACAGTAACATTTTTAGATGTCATAAGATAGCATTGTGTGAGGAACAGGGCGAAAAGTGTTTATGAACTGATAATCTGCCATTTTACTCATGATTTGTGTGAAAGGGAATAAAAGTCATCATTGTTGTAGTGCCTTTAGTGTTCATTTCAGCAGGAAACTGCCACTATGGTACAATGAGCCACACAATCAATCTTTTAGCAAAAATGTACATATAGTAATGTGATTCTATGAAAACATTTTGGAAATTGAAAAGTAAAGTCTAGGCAAAGATACTTATTGTTGAGTGATTATAAATACTGCACTTTTTTCCCCCCATCAGCTTTGTTTTAAAATGGGTTTCTATAAAATCTAGTAACATGGGCCGTATAATTTAAGTTAATGACGTTTCGGCCGAAAAGACACGGTGAAGTGGCGCATAATGAAGTGCTGCAAAAACCTACCACTTGATTCAGCCTAACTCTTAACGTGAAAGCAGTTCAGTAGTTGCTTTGAGCAAAAGAAAAGATGTTTTGATGTAGTGGAGATCATCATCAAAAAGGCTTTACAGTGACAGACAGATTGAGTTGCTGTTTGCGGTACTGCAGAGACATTCACAAACGTCTGTCAAATGCTCTTGGCTCCAGTGTTGCATTACATTCAGTTCATTTGCTCTTTCACTCAAAAAAACGATCAACATCAATATCACATTGAAATGCGGAAAGGTTGCGTCTTTGTGCAGGTAAAATATGAAGATTTAAGTTACACGTCAAAAACATGTCATATTGATTTATGCTTTACTATAATGTTATTGTAACAGGTAAGGGATGGGCAAGGAGGCGGCAGGAACCAGCAGAACAATCAATGTAAACTTTAATGACAAACTCAATTTAAAACAACATAAAACACATAGATGCACATACACACACAGCGGCCGTATGTGTGTCTCTCTCTCTCTCTCTGGCGTCTCCGGCTCCCCTTTATCTCTCTCTACCACTGATTAGTTGACTCAGTCCCAGCCGTCATGGCCCGGCCATGTCGTCCTCCTCGTCAGTTATGTAAACAAAACTGCTTGGTAAAAACTTGTTCAGTAATTTGTTTATTGTTTTAATATTGTAAAATCTTTGAGTTTTGATTTTCATGATTTCATTTGAGAAATTATTAGTAAATAGGTGAATCCTGTCAAGAGCATTTCCAGGATGTATTTGACCCCAAAATCAAATTAAAAAAAGAGAAATATTAAATTATTTTTTCTTAAAAAAAAAAATGAAGCCTCTTTTAAGGACTATTATGATTTACTTTTTAGATAAGGCAAGTTTATGTATATAACACATTTGATACACAATAGTAGTGCCACGTGCTTTACATAATGCTTTAAAAAAGATATGCAATATAATAAAGACATGCTTAGAATAATTATATTTTAAGTATATAAGTAAATATATATATATATATATATATATATATATATATATATAAAACAGTAATATTTTAGTGTAATACAGTAAAACATCCAGATGTATTGTAGTTAAGAAAATTTTGTGTGAAATGTGCTTAATTGTCATAAAATAATGTCACAACATATATACACTGATCAGCCACAACATTAAAACCACTGAGAGGTGAAGTGAATAACTTTATCTCATTACAGTGGCACCTGTCAAGGGGTGGGATATATTAGGCAGCAAGTGAACAGTCAGTTCTTGAATTTCATGTGTTGGAAGCAGGAAAAATGGGCAAGCGTACGGATCCGAGCGACTTTAACTAGGGCCAAATTGTGATGGCTAGACGACTGGGTCAGAGCATCTCTAAAATGGCAGGTCTTGTGGGGTGTTACCGGTATGCAGTGGTTAGTACCTACCAAAAGTGGTCCAAGGAAGGACAACCGTTGAACTGGCGACAGGGTCATGGGCGCCCAAGGCTTACTGATGCGCGTAGGGAGCGAAGGCTAGCCCATCTGGTCCAATCCCACAGAAGAGCTTCTGTAGCACAAATTGCTGAAAAACGTAATGCTGGCCATGATGGAAAGGTGTCAGAACACACAGTGCATTGCAGCTTGCTGCGTATGGGACTGCGTAGCCGCAGACCTGTCAGAGTGCCCATGCTGACCCCTGTCCACCACCGAAAACACCTACAATGGGCACGTGAGTGTCAGAACTGGACCATGGAGCAATGGAAGAAGGTGGCCTGGTCTGATGAGTCACGTTTTCTTTTAGATCATGCGGACGGCAGGGTGCGTGTGCATCGTTTACCTGGGGAAAAGATGGCAGCAGGAAGAACTATGGGAAGAAGGCAGGCCAGCAGAGGCAGTGTGATGCTCTGGGCAATGTTCTGCTGGGAAACCATGGGTTCTGGCATTTATGTGGATGTTACTTTGACATGTGCCACCTACCTAAAGATTGTTGCAGACCACGTACACCCCTTCATGGCAGCGGTATTCCTGATGGCAGTGGCCTCTTTCAACAGGATAATGCGCCCTGCCACACTGCAAAAATTGTTCAGGAATGGTTTGAGGAACATGACAAAGAGTTCAAGGTGTTGACTTGGCCTCCGAATTCCCCAGATCTCAATCTGATTAAGAATCTATGGGATGTGCTGGACCAACAAGTTCGATCCATGGAGGTCCCACCTCTCAACTTACAGGACTTAAAGGATCTGCTGCTAACATCTTGTGCCAGATACCACAGGCCACCTTCAGAGGTCTTGTGGAGTCCATGCCTCAATGGGTCAGAGCTGTTTTGGCGGCACGAGGGGGACCTACACAATAGGCAGGTGGTTTTAATGTTGTGGCTGATCGGTGCATATGTATATATGTACTGTATATTTACTGTATTCAGATTAAATATATGAACATATGAATGTATGTATATAAATATACATAAATTATATATGTATTGTGTGTGTGTCTATACATATATATATATATACACACATATACACACACACTGGCGGCCAAACATTTGGAATAATGTACAGATTTTGCTCTTATGGAAAGAAATTGATACTTTTATTCACCAAAGTGGAATTCAACTGATCACAATGTATAGTCAGGACATTAATAACATGAAAAATTACTATTACAATTTGAAGAAAATGTTCAGAACTTCTTAAACTTCTTCAAAGAGTTCTCATCAAAAAATCCTCCACATGCAGCAATGACAGCTTTGCAGATCCTTGTTATTCTAGCTGTCAGTTTGTCCAGATACTCAGGTGACATTTCACCCCACACTTCCTGTAGCACTTGCCATAGATGTGGCTGTCTTGTCGGGCACTTCTCACGCACCTTACAGTCTAGCTGATCCCACAAAAGCTCAATGGGGTTAAGATCCATAACACTCTTTTCCAATTATCTGTTGTCCAATGTCTGTGTGTCTTTGCCCACTCTAACCTTTTCTTTTTGTTTTTCTGTTTCTAAAGTGTCTTTTTCTCTGCAATTCTTCCCATAAGGCCTGCACCCCTGAGTCTTCTCTTTACTGTTGTACATGAAACTGGTGTTGAGCGGGTAGAATTCAATGAAGCTGTCAGCTGAGGACATGTGAGGCGTCTATTTCTCAAACTAGAGACTCTGATGTACTTATCCTCTTGTTTAGTTGTACATCTGGTCTTCCACATCTCTTTCTGTCCTTGTTAGAACCAGTTGTCCTTTGTCTTTGAAGACTGTAGTGTACACCTTTGTATGAAATCTTCATTCATCTCAAAACAATGATTGACTGATGAGTTTCTAGAGAAAGTTGTTTCTATTTTGCCCTTTTTGACCTAATATTGACCTTAAGACATGCCAGTCTATTGCATACTGTGGCAACTCAAAAACAAACACAAAGACAATGTTAAGCTTAATTTAATGAACCAAATAGCTTTCAGCTGTGTTTGATATAATGGCAAGTGATTTTCTAGCACCAAATGATCAATTTATCATGATTACTCAAGGATAAGGTGTTGGAGTGATGGATGCTGGAAATGGGGCCTGTCTAGATTTGATCAAAAATGACTTTTTTCAAATAGTAATGGTGCTTTTCTTTGTGATCAGTTGAATGCCACTTTGGTGAATTAAAGTACCAATTTCCTTCTGAAACAGCAAAATCTGTACATTATTCCAAACTTTTGGTCACGTGTGTGTGTGTGTGTGTGTGTGTGTGTATATATATATATATATATATATATATACAGGTGCATCTCAATAAATTAGAATGTCATGGAAAAGTTCATTTATTTCAGTAATTCAACTCAAATTGTGAAACTCGTGTATTAAATAAATTCAGTGCACACAGATTGAAGTAGTTTAAGTCTCTGGTTCTTTTAATTGTGATGATTTTGGCTCACATTTAACAAAAACCCACCAATTCACTATCTCAAAAAATTAGAATACATCATAAGACCAATAAAAAAAACATTTTTAGTGAATTGTTGGCCTTCTGGAAAGTATGTTCATTTACTGTATATGTACTCAATACTTGGTAGGGGCTCCTTTTGCTTTAATTACTGCCTCAATTCGGCGTGGCATGGAGGTGATCAGTTTGTGGCACTGCTGAGGTGGTATGGAAGCCCAGGTTTCTTTGACAGTGGCTTTCAGCTCATCTGCATTTTTTGGTCTCTCTTTTTTCTCATTTTCCTCTTGACAATACCCCATAGATTCTCTATGGGGTTCAGGTCTGGTGAGTTTGCTGGCCAGTCAAGCACACCAACACCATGGTCATTTAACCAACTTTTGGTGCTTTTGGCAGTGTGGGCAGGTGCCAAATCCTGCTGGAAAATGAAATCAGCATCTTTAAAAAGCTGGTCAGCAGAAGGAAGCATGAAGTGCTCCAAAATGTCTTGGTAAACGGGTGCAGTGACTTTGGTTTTCAAAAAACACAATGGACCAACACCAGCAGATGACATTGCACCCCAAATCATCACAGACTGTGGAAACTTAACACTGGACTTCAAGCAACTTGGGCTATGAGCTTCTCCACCCTTCCTCCAGACTCTAGGACCTTGGTTTCCAAATGAAATACAAAACTTGCTCTCATCTGAAAAGAGGACTTTGGACCACTGGGCAACAGTCCAGTTCTTCTTCTCCTTAGCCCAGGTAAGACGCCTCTGACGTTGTCTGTGGTTCAGGAGTGGCTTAACAAGAGGAATACGACAACTGTAGCCAAATTCCTTGACATGTCTGTGTCTTGATGCCTTGACCCCAGCCTCAGTCCATTCCTTGTGAAGTTCACCCAAATTCTTGAATCGATTTTGCTTGACAATCATAAGGCTGCAGTTCTCTCGGTTGGTTGTGCATCTTTTTCTTCCACACTTTTTCCTTCCACTCAACTTTCTGTTAACATGCTTGGATACAGCACTCTGTGAACAGCCAGCTCCTTTGGCAATGAATGTTTGTGGCTTACCCTCCTTGTGAAGGGTGTCAATGATTGTCTTCTGGACAACTGTCAGATCAGCAGTCTTCCCCATGATTGTGTAGCCTAGTGAACCAAACTGAGAGACCATTTTGAAGGCTCAGGAAATCTTTGCAGGTGTTTTGAGTTGATTAGCTGATTGGCATGTCACCATATTCTAATTTGAGATATTGAATTGGTGGGTTTTTGTTAAATGTGAGCCAAAATCATCACAATTAAAAGAACCAAAGACTTAAACTACTTCAGTCTGTGTGCATTGAATTTATTTAATACGAGTTTCACAATTTGAGTTGAATTACTGAAATAAATGAACTTTTCCACGACATTCTAATTTATTGAGATGCACCTGTATATAAAATATACATTTTCATTTTGGGTTGAGATATGACCTGGACATGTGTTTTGTGAGATTCACTCAAACTGCTCTTTGGTCACTGTTGGTATTGGGCTGTCAATTTAACTTAAACACTTTCAACCTTGGAAATCTGACACCATGTAATCTTCTAAAGCTACTTTCTCTACTAGAGCTTCAAACTCAAAGGACCTTTCCTGCCCTTTTCATTTCCTTCCCATAACCCCAGTTTCAGAGCTTCTGATTGGCTGAAATCCCACCAATCCCCTGTCTTCATTACTGATCTGGCCAGGCATCAGCCATCGTCGTGGCGATAGGCCAGAGGCTACAGGTGGATTCTGTGTTGTTGGCCTGCCACGCCGTTTGAAGAACAGTCCCCTCTTTATTCATCCGTTCCTCCTCTCTTTCTCCATCCATCCATCTCTCTCTAACCTTACAGAATGAAACTATCCACTGTTCACTTGGACCAACAGTTTCTTTCATTTACTCATAGAATTACAAATACAAAATGACCTGATGTTATTCTGGAAAACTTAAAGGCATGATTTTAAAAATGAATGTTAAAATACTTCCTCATATTTCAGTGCAATCTGCACAGTCAACTATAAGTAAGCCTCTGGTAGACTTCCTAAAGTGTGAAAGCACAGTGGCGATTTAAAAAAAACATTGTGCTGTTTGTTTGAGCGGCCTGACGTGTCAACTTCTAGCTTAACCAATGGCAAGGCTTCCTGTTTTGGCAAACAGTGTTAAGCCGTGGTTTCACTATTATTTCGGACATGGCCAACAAACAGGGTATGGTATAACGCTCGAGGACTTATGGTTTTAATGGCATATTTAAATAATGTATCACAAATAACAAAAATTATATTCATAATGTAAAAAAAAAATCAATCTACTGTCTTTGCTGCAACAATAAAACATGTATTCTTTGTATTGAGCCAAGAGGTCAGTGTGTGATGTTTCGATCTATCGGTCAAATGTTGTTTCATTGAAACTGAAATAACGTGGACTGATGGCTTCAACAGAAGCATATACCATCGATTAACCACCTCAGAGCTCACATTAGGTCTGTCTTTAAAATGTATAAGTTATTGCTAAAAATGACTTCAACTATTGAGAAAATAAATGGGATTTTGCTTCTGGAACAATACTGTTGAACTCTGTAAGGACAGGAATATGCATTAAGTAATGAAATAGGGCTAATTTTGAAGGGTCCAGAATTTCAGCCTTTCAATGAGACTTTCTTGTTTTAAATTTCGATCTCAAGAAGGTTTTTAGTTGGAGTGTTTTGGGCAGTGTTGAAGAGCAGGAAGGCATGAGTGTGAAATATTTATAGCAGGAGCATTTTATGCAGTGCAGAGCGTTACATTAACATTTGATCAGGGCGCAGGCAGGGGGGCACATTTGAGGAAATAAGCTCACATTTTGGGAAATTTGCTTCTCCACTTCTCTCCTCGGGGTATTGCGTGTTTGTGAGCGAAATAGTTCTTCCATATCTCTCTCTCTCTCTTGCCTTCTGCTTTAATCTTTAATTAAAGTCAAATAGGCAGTTCTTAATCCCAATTTACAGCAAATGCCCCACACTTACTAAAGCTCAGCCGAAACCCCCTGATCGACAGCCAGGAAATGGAACTAACCAAAGCAGAGAAGCGTAATTATGATAAATGCTGAATTTTAGTTGCTTACCACATTTTGGAAATTCATCTCAGACACCAAATAAGGAAAAATGACCAATTTTAGGGTTTGAATCTCATGAAAACTGTCAAAAAACAGCTCCAGGTCAAATCTCACCCCAACAATCTAAAGAAAAAATAAATACATTCTATTTTGTATCAATAAAGTGAAGCCTATGTTTAATTTTTTTTTCATTGTAGTGTTATTTTCATAATAAGGAAGCATGCACACTCTAATGTTTAGTAATGTGTATTGTGAAAAAATCTCATTCTCACTACTGAAAATAAAGTAAACACATTATTTAAATTTTAAAGTACATTTGGTAAGTATAATTGTAAGTATACATCATCATAGTGTTTGTTATACTGAATTTAATTGATGCTGTTTTTTAATGGAAAATAATTTCAAACAGTAATAATTATTGGGTGAAATATGACTGTGAAATTCATCTTTTAATATTCTCGGTGTATTTAAAAATAAGTGATTAATAATCTGCTGTTGATTCGTGATGGATCCGCTTTTGATCTGATTTCTGCTCCACTTTCAGTCTGAACACGCCACCTGGAACCAAAGTGAAACTCCTGGGAAACGTTCAGGTTAAGAACGGCATCCTGCTATTGGACGATTCTAAAATCGCTGTTCTCGGCGGCGAGGTGGATCACATGATCGAGAAATGGGAGTTGCAGAGGGTGGGGTGCCTGTGATCTCTCCAGATTTATTATACAAATAAAATACGATCTGAATATGAAATCTAAATTAAAGGGGCCATATCATGGAGGACAGGATTTGTCTTGCTCTTTGGGAAATTAACTTTCAAAACTCCTCCCCAGTTCACTCAGACCATTTATTAAAACTATGGATGCACCACTATGAACACAAAAGATAGAAAATTTATAAGATGGTGATCCATATGGGGGATTTTTTTTTTGTTTTGTTTAAAAACAAAACATTTCTGTACTTCATCTTTTTCAGTTCCCAATAATTTAACTCAAATTTTAAATATTATAATAGAACATTTCAAATTCATTTTATGCATATCCTACATGCTTTACTTTTTACGGATTTAATGTATTTTGGTAGGTATTTCCATATTACACACATTTGTTTCTAATAAACTTTGTACAATGCAATAAATTTACGTAATTAATTACAAAATAAACATTGTTTTTTCATATTAGCGTTTTCTTATGACCGGAATTGTGATGGTTTTAATTTGGTCAATAATTGACCAATACATTTTGGTGGCTGATACATCGGCGCAGCCCTAATTAAGACTAAACTGCAAAAAATCTCTTTAAGAAAAAAAAAAGTATTTGGTCATGTAATGTTCATTATGTAACGCTAAAAATAGATTTTAAGGAAAAGTCTTAATGATTTTAAAATATGGCCCCTTTAAAAAAACTCAGTTACTGTTTATTAAAACTTGTCACAGTGTAATATCTGTTAATGTTCATCATCTGTAACAGTTGATCAGTGAAGGATGACAGATTTGCAACTGATGATTTCTTCTCATTATGAATCAGAAAACCAGTTACCATGAAGAAAAATGTATGTATTATTCCGGTGTCAGTTGATGTTCTTGATGAGTAGATGACGTCAGTCCAGAGAATTTTCTGAAAGTACAAGGACTGTTTCCCACAGTCTGAAAATTTCAGGGAATTTTTAAATGTTTTTTTTTTTTTTTTCTCTCAGAGGCTTGGAAATATCATAGAACTCAAATCTAAAACTACATGGAAATTTCTGGGTAGCACTTTATTATTTACTATATAATTATATACTATACTATATAATTACAACTACAGTAATTACTAGGTACTAATCTAACCCCAACCCTAACCTTAACCCATACTAAGTACATGTAGTTCCCTAATTTTACTCGGTGCTTTCTTGGGTAAGTACACATATTGTAAAGTAATAAAATAATTTCAGTGGTGAACATACATTTTTCTAGTTAATAGATTAACACTTATTTAGCAATAATTACTACATACCAAACAAATAAATGAATAAATGTACATTAAATATTGATTTGAGTTAAAACTATTTTATTATGTGTGAAGAAGGAGCACAAGAGAATACGAGAGATGAAACAAGTGCAGCTATTTAGGAAATCGGTTGCCTGGGTCAACGGTCATCTGTACAGTTTAGCACTCATTATACAAAAATATTTGACTACAAAATGGCACGACTGTCTAATCATAATCACATTTTCCAGATAGTGTATAATAAATGGGCACGTAATGAAATGTTGAACTCTTTTCTTGCAAAAGAGTCTCACCAAACACAGCCGAAGAATCATCTGTGCTGAGGGTGGACCACCTCCGTTTGTTCCCTTTGGACAGGTAAATTACTGACTTTTTGACCTTTCACTATTATTTTTAAAATGGTGATTTGTTTTTAATTAAATGGAGAGTTGGTGGATTTTTTTTTTGTGATTATATAATAGAATGTCATTTAAAAAATGTAAGTTTCTCATTGCAGATGTAGACCACATGACACACTGTAAAACGTTCTCATTGGCTTCTGGTCTGTTGTGATGTCATCTCTCTGTAGAAATGTGCTTATAAGGAGCAAGTGGATAGCAGAGCTCTAGACCAGCGGAAAACCCTCCAGAACACCAATGCCGTAAAAACTGCCGAAGACAACGATGAGTTTGAGAAACAAAGAACCGCTGCTATTGCCGAGGTCGCCAAGAGTAAAGAAGTACGCTGCTGCCATTACCAATTTATATAAAATATGTAAATGATTTGAAAATGTGTCAGCATGATATAAAACATTCAAGAGTTTTGTTTGAGAAACTTAGTCAATTGTAAACAACGTTTAGAAGACTAATAGGCCTAGATTCCAATTTTTCTTAGTGTTACATCCAATTTCAGATTTACCTGCCCATAAACGCCAACGGTTGTTGGTTAGTTTACAGTGCATTCGGAAAGTATTCACAGCGCTTCACTTTTTCCACATTTTGTTATGTTACAGCCTTATTCCAAAATGGATTAAATTAATTATTTTCCGCAAAATTCTACAAATAATACCCCATAATGACAACGTGAAAAAAGTTTGTTTGAAATCTTTGCAAATTTATTTAATAAAAAAAATAAAATAAAAAAAAAAATCACATGTACATAAGTATTCACAGCCTTTGCTTAATACTTTGTTGAAGCACCTTTGGCACCAATTACAGCCTCAAGTCTTTTTGAGTATGATGCTACAAGCTTGGCACACCTATTTTTGGGCAGTTTCTCCCATTCTTCTTTGCAGGACCTCTCAAGCTCCATCAGGTTGGATGGGGAGCGTTGGTGCGCAGCCATTTTCAGATCTCTCCAGAGATGTTCAATCGGGTTCAAGTCTGGGCTCTGGCTGGGTCACTCAAGGACATTCACAGAGTTGTCCCGGAGCCACTCCTTTGTTTTATTGGCTGTGTGCTTAGGGTCGTTGTCCTGTTGGAAGATGAACCTTCGCCCCAGTCTGAGGTCCAGAGTGCTCTGGAGCAGGTTTTCATCAAGGATGTCTCTGTACATTGCTGCATTCATCTTTCCCTCGATCCTGACTAGTCTCCCAGTTTCTGCCGCTGAAAAACATCCCCACAGCATGATGCTGCCACCACCATGCTTCACTGTAGGGATGATATTGGCCAGGTGATGAGCGGTGCCTGGTTTCCTCCAGACATGACGCTTGCCATTCAGGCCAAAGAGTTCAATCTTTGTTTCTCATGGTCTAAGAGTCCTTCAGGTGCCTTTTGGCAAACTCCAGGCGGGCTGTCATGTGCCTTTTACTGAGGAGTGGCTTCCGTCTGGCCACTCTACCATACAGGCCTGATTGGTGGAGTGCTGCAGAGATGGTTGTTCTTCTGGAAGGTTCTCCTCTCTCCACAGAGAAATGCTGGAGCTCTGTCAGAGTGACCATCGGGTTCTTGGTCACCTCCCTGACTAAGGCCCTTCTCCCCCGATCGCTCAGTTTGGCTGGGCGGCCAGCTCTAGGAAGAGTCCTGGTGGTTCCAAACGTCTTCCATTTATGGATGGAGGCCACTGTGCTCATTGGGACCTTCAATGCTGCAGAAATTTTGCTGTACCCTTCCCCAGATCTGTGCCTCGATACAATCCTGTCTCGGAGGTCTACAGACAATTCCTTGGACTTCATGGCTTGGTTTGTGCTCTGACATGCACTGTTAACTGTGGGACCTTATATAGATAGGTGTGTGCCTTTCCAAATCATGTCCAATCAACTGAATTTACCACAGGTGGACTCCAATCAAGTTGTAGAAACATCTCAAGGATGATCAGTGGAAACAGGATGCACCTGAGCTCAATTTTGAGTGTCATGGCAAAGGCTGTGAATACTTATGTACATGTGATTTTTTTTTTTTTTTTTTTTTTTTTCTTTTTAATAAATTTGCAAAGATTTCAAACAAACTTCTTTCACGTTGTCATTATGGGGTATTGTTTGTAGAATTTTGAGGAAAATAATGAATTTAATCCATTTTGGAATAAGGCTGTAACATAACAAAATGTGGAAAAAGTGAAGCGCTGTGAATACTTTCCGGATGCACTGTACATGTCAGCACTGTAAAGGTAGACAGCTCATTAGGTTTTGAAATAAAGCATTGGTTTTCATTGAATCAAAGAATTTGGAAAAAAAAAAAATTAATGAATCTACAATATTTTCTAGTGCACTCTAACTAAACTAAAATTGTTGTCGTCTTTTAATGGTTTGTGGTAGACTCGGACATTTGGCGGTGGAGGTAACGCAGGTGGAAACCTCACCAATCCAAGCTCCACTTACAAGAGCCGAGACACTTATCAGAGAAAAAGAGACGAAAAAGAGAAGCCGTGGATGGAGAAAAAACCAGAGGGAGTTTATAGAGACCTGGTAAGAAACGAAGAACTTGAAAAACATTTTGCCGCTTTTTTTGTTTTGTTTTGGGGTAGCGATTCACAAAAGTCTTTCCTCTTGAATTGAACAGTTTATGCAGTAAAACACTGGAAGAACATCCAAATGGCATGATCGCCGACCAGCGATGCAATGGGACATTTGCACATTTCCCAAAATATAATTTTGTTCTTATTACTGTCTTTAATCCACAATGTATGGACGTTGTCACAATTTTAAACTAGCACCTAGTTTAGTGAAAAATGCTGTGATTCTTCCTGGAAACAAAACAGCTGTGATATGTGGTCATCTATTGGTCTCATGTTTGCTTTCTTCAGACTGAAACCCAATGAGATTTATGTTTCAAATATGTCTTTCATCAATTTCTTCGTTATATATCCAACTCTATATAGATCCATAGAGAATCAAATAGGAATCTCAATGAAGGGATAGATGGATAAATGGCTTTTCCAACAATATGAGCCATATCATATTTATTATACATGGAGTACGTAGTAGTTTAGAAAAAGAAAAATGATAGTTATTAGTTATGATGAATTTAATATTCTGCAGTGTTTTCACTTTACTGATTCTTAGAACAATCCGTTAAAACTGTAGAACTGTGGGCTTTTATTTGTAATTATGTGACATTATTTCCTCGAGTATGAGTCTCATCTGAATAAAATCTAAATTGATGGCTGACGTCAACACCAACAGATCTGACCCCTCTGTGTTTCTCCTTCTCTTTTGTTTTGTATTTTATTTATGGCTCATTTTAGATTATATGTGGAATTTCAAGGGTCTTCACCTCATGAGGAACATACTAATAATTTTTGAGGATATTGTGCATGTTTTAGTAGGTTTGTGTCTATTTTTTATCCCTGTGCAATGGATTTTAATGTGTCATATGATGAGGCTCAAGCTCATCTTTGTTCAGGTTGACGAGCGAGCGTTGAAGGACATTATGGAGATGGGGTTTAACCGAGAGGCTGCCCGACAGGCCCTGCTGGATAACAATAATAACCTGGAGGTGGCCCTCAACTTCCTGCTCACTGGAACCAACCAGCCCAAGACGTCACAGTTGGAGCAGAGCCGCCTGCCACCTCGAGGTACAACCTTCAACATATTTTAGAGAAGGACTAAAGTTCCAGGTTTTTCATTGACTTAAAAAATGCTGCGCAAAGCGTCGAAATCAAATCCAATCAGAACATATTTGATATTTAATACATATCTATGGACCAGTGAGATTTTTCTATGGGTGGAGCTATATAATGTGATGCAGCAATTTGAAACCAAGCGATGTGATTTAACACCTGTTGCTTTATTATATCACGCCTGGTTAAGACAATGTAAATTATTGTTATTTTAGTTGACCGTCTGTGTGGTTTCTTTCAGGTAAGGGTCGTGGACGGGGGCGTTCCAGACAGGATGAGAATGAGGAGGCTGGAGGAAGACCTTCAGGTCCGAGCACGCTGTTTGACTTCCTGGAGTCAAAAATGGGAACATTCTCTATTGACGGTAAAATTGATCAATTTTCCTTCACTATAGTATACCAATAAAAAAATACTGTACTGTAGTAGGGATGCATGTTATTTAACTAATTTTTGTAATTATAGCAGTGGTAATTATTGGGGCCAATTCAAACAGTTTTTTTTTATTTATTTTAAATTTGTTTTATGCCAGTTTACAAAAGTACTAAATAGTTATCCATTTTAACTTTGGGTGAACTGATATGACATTTTTGCTCCTCTGTTTTTGCAGTTCTAAATAGTAGTACTCAAATTGTACATGTTATGATTGAACATTACAAATTCGTATTGTGCACATTCAAATGTTTTGGTAGGTATTTCTTTACATTACACACTGCTAAAAAAGATTCTAAACTATATAATGCAATAAATGTACATAGTTAATTATAAATAAACAATCTGTTTTTCATATCAGCGTTTTCATGCTTATGAATTGGCCAATAAATATCAGTGGTCGATACATCGGGGCAGCCCTAATTTCTGCTGTTCATTATTTACGTTTTGAAGCCAGTTTTCACAAAGCATGTCAAATTCCAGAATTGAGCTTCAAACAATTTAATAGCTCATCACGTTGGTTTTTGTTGGTCATAACTTAAAAGGCTGTCAATCGATTCAAAATTGTAATCAAACTTATAACATGATATGCTGATTAATTATCAAGATTAATCGCATATATAAATCACGTTTGCAGAGAAAGGCCCTTTAAAATAAATAATTCAATATGTAATGATTAAACAATCATAAATAGTTATTTATTTTAATTGTAAATATGTTATAAAAATAATTCAGATAATTAAAATGCATAACATCATTGTGGCAGACGAGTAAAGCATTGATAAGACAATACAGAAAAGCTACGTTCACACAGCTGCTGAATATGACCCATATCTGATTCTTTTCACTCACATGTGACACAGATCTGTTAATTGGATGATTGTGACAGATGAAAGCACTTTGAATCTGACATTTTTAAATCCGATCTGGGCCACTTTCATATGTGGAAATAAATCGGATACGTATCTGATTTTTTTCCAGTGTGTCTTCGATGTGAACAGCCAGTCAGATTCAATGTGATTTTTACATGAATCTACCTCAACATTCGTCATTGCGCGATTGATTTCCAGCGTAAATATGCCTGTTATATTTTAAAACTTTTGAGTGCGAATCATATCTGTCTAGTTAATGCATTCAGTTTCATTTTAAGGAAAGAAAATAAAAGTATAGGCTTCAAAAGTTGGGCTCAGTGATTCGTTTGGCTGGCACGTTAAATATGCGTATGAAAAGATGCAGATGTAGATTTATATAATGGCACTCTTTGCTTGTGTCACTCGCTCAGAAAACACAGTTTCTATATTTCTCAAACTGTATCAAAATACGAATGAGAGACAGTCAATGGAAATATGAAATAAAGATAATTCTTCTTAACTTATATGTAATGCCATTTTTCCTGCTGTCTTTCTATTTTATGGTGTTTTGCTCGTAGGTTATATTACACTTGAACTTTGAATATTTAAATTCCACCATACGAAGGAAAAAGACTACACAAAAATACTTTATCCATCAATGGTCTTTCTCCATCACTAGTGGACATACAGTGCTGTGAAAAAGTATTTTCCCCAACCTGATTTCTTCTGTGTTTGTGTATATCTCATAGTAAATTGTTTCAAAAATTCAAACAAAATCTAACATAAAACAAAGGCAGTCTGAATAAACACAAAATACGGTTTTTAAATGATAATGTCATTTATTGAAGCAAAGTTATCCAATACCAGCTGGGCATGTGTGAAAAAGTATTTGGCCCCCCCCCAAGTTACTAAATCCCCAAATCTACTATATGAAACTGCATTCATAATGGTGTTCAGCTGGACTACACACCCAGGCCTGATTACTGCCAGCCCTGTTCAATCAAATCAACACCTAAATAGAACTTTTTCAGCAGCGTGAAGTTGGCTAAAAGGTCTCACCCAGTAGCACACTCCAGAAATGAGGAAAAAGGAGATTGAAATACATCAGTCTGTGAAGGGTTACAAAGCTATTTCAAAGGCTCTGGGACTCCAAAGAACCACAGTGGAGCCATTACCTCCAAATGGAGAAAACTTGGCATAGTAGTGAACCTTCCCAGAAGTGGCCGACCAAAATGCCTCCAAGAGCACAGCGATGACTCATCCAGGAAGTCACAAAAAAGCCAAGGATAACATCCAAGGAACTGCAGACCTCTCTCACTGTTCATGACTCCACTATCAGAAAGTCACTGGCCAAAAATGGCATCCATGGAAGGGTGGCAAGGCAAAAACCACTGCTAACCCAGAAGAACCTTAAGGCTTGTCTAAATTTTGCCAAAACACACTTTGATGATCCTCAAACCTTTTGGGAGAATATTCTGTGGACTGATGAGTTGAAAGTGGAACTGTTTGGGAGACAGGGATCCCGTTACATCTGGCGTAAATCAAACACAGAATTCCACAAAAAGAACATCATACCTACGGTCAAGCATGTTAGTGGAAGTGTGATGGTGTGGGGATGCTTTGCTGCTTCAGGGCAACGTGCGATCATTGAGGGAAACATGAATTCTGCTCTCTACCAGAAAATCCTAAAGGAGAATGTCCGGTCATCAGTCCATGAGTTGAAGCTCAAGCACAACTGGATTATGCAGCAAGACAATGATCCAAAGCATAGGAGTAAGTCCACCTCTGAATTGCTCAAATGAAGCAAAATTAAAGTTTTGGAGTGGCATAGTCAAAGTCCTGACTTGAACCCGATTGAGATGCTGTGGCAGGACTTCAAACAAGCAGTTCATGCTCGAAAACCCTCCAATATGGTTGAACTAAAGCAGCTCTGCAAAGAAGAGTGGGCATAAAATTCCACCACAGCGTTGTGAAAGACTGATCTCCAGTTATCGGAAGCATTTAGTTGCAGTTGTTGCTGCTAAAGGTGGCATAACCAGCTATTAAGTTTAAGGGGGCAGTTAGTTTTTCACATGGGTGATATAGGTGTTGGATATCTTTTTTGCTTTAATTAAAAATTGTATTTTGTGTTTTCTCGGGTTGCCTTGTTATATCTTGTTTGAAGATCTAAAACAAGTTAGTATGAATAATACACAAAAATAGATGAAATCTAATTTCACAGCACTGTATTATCAGATAGGCATGTGTCCTATCTGCATTAAAAACAAATAATTACATTTTTCATTATAATTTAATTCATTATTCATACGATAATGATGAACATGCTGGTCAGTTTAGGAATGTCGGCTGTTCAGACCAGTGTCTGATATGGGCTGCATTTAAAATGTCATGTGAACAACCTAACAATAAAATCTGATTTGAGCAAAAAATCAGATCTGGGCCACATTCAGCTGCGGTGTGAATGTAGCCAAATTGTCTTTGGTAGTCAATATATAGTTTTTTTTCTATATCATTGAACATAAGCCTATCATTGGCCTACTGTCCACAGAAATCCATTGTGCAATTGAATTTATCAATCTGTCCGAGACAGATTTATTATAAGGGCTTTTCTAAGGATGCGTCAATGTACATATACGTCAGTCAGATGTTTTAGGAGCATCTTCCTTTGGTTGTGTCACATCTATACTCAGGTTTCTATGTCACTGTGCCAAGTTAAACATAGCTGAAAACTGAGAAAAACACATCTTCCCTGTATCCGGAATTGCACTCCATCCAGCTGTGTTTAAACTCAAGAACCTGTTCTCATCTTGTGCTGTCGCAAGTGTCAAGCAAGCCTGGGTGTGGTTTGTTGTCTGCACGGACAGACTGTCCGTTTACTGCCCCTTGCTGAAAACAGGTGGTACTTGATGGTAGGAATTTTCATTATTACTGTCCGGAAACATGATTAATTATGTAAAAAATTTTTACAGCATTGTTTTGTTTAAATTGACAGCCCTACTTTAAAGCATATATGCTCTCTGAAATACTTGATTCTGATTGGTCAATCGCATTCTTTGGTGTAAAATTGACAGTCGTACCAGGCAATCTACATACCTTTTCCGACATAGTAGTGCTAGTTTAATGTCTCTCGTATCACTCCATACTCTTTCTTTCCACAAAATACAAAAATTTCATTTCATATTTTATTATTTCATGGGATGTATGTAAGCGGGATAATGTACAGTCAGTCAGTCATTATCACACAATAAACCCCTTCAGGATGATCCGAGTCCTGATCACCTTGGGTTTATTCTGCGCTAATGACCGGCTGACTGTACTTTATCTCTTACTGAATGACTACTGTATCATGAAATGTCTATTTTACTGCATCCCTTCAGTATGTGCAATTGTACATGTGTATAAATAATTAGAATGGGAACATTGTATCAGGATTTTTAATCTGTTCTTATGTTGAAGTCCCAGTGGGCTGCAGAACTCTAGTCAAACAGATGGCCGGTCTCAAATGAAGGCAGTTCTATTAGTCAGCTTTAGATAAGTCTCTTGGGCTGGTAAGCTTTGCCTGACATATGGCTTTAGGAGAAAACAGACAGGGCTAATATGTGCAAAAACTGTGTTTGTCTTCCACTTTTCCTCTGCGGTTAACATTCAGGGTCTTGCTTTGTGTTTCAGGTCGTTTTGCACTTCAACATAATTATGTCTTGCATTTTAATTAGTTGATATTTAGTCCTTGACAAAACTGAGTATACCAATATTCAAGAGTGACCTTTTAGTTATTACTTCTTGTTATTTCCGATAAAGTTTTCTGAAAAACTCTGCTCTCTAAAAGGTTATTAAAATACATGAGCTGGTGCTTCAGTTTCAGATAAAACATGCAACTGACTGTTTAACATGTTTTTTTGCATAAAAACAAACTTTTCTTTGGTTTTATCTAGTGCTTGGAGATGTAAGGAATATTCATGATATTCGTGAATATGTTCCTGGCAAATAAAAATGTGCATATGCATATGGTTTTAATGTGCTTCTTATTTGGCTGGTGTTTCCGAGTTAAACAGGATATTAGCAACAAAAATATAGGGCAGTTAATAAATATTACTCTTCCTTGTGTTCATTTAATAAAAATCCTTGTGGAAAACACACTTTGATTATTTTAAACTAGATTTTAACTGTGTTTTACTTCTGGCATTAAACATTTTAAACGTACTTGACAAATGTCACTGTTTAGTTGAAATTATTGATTTTTATCCCATTTTTCAAAGCCATTTCAGAGTGAATGCATAAACAGTGAGATACTGAATATTGTCAAAAGGCTGTAAAATCTCAAGAGATTTAAAAAAATATATATTTGTGATGCACCAATACAAAATTTGTGTGTCGATACCGATAATGGATTTTTTTTTAGTACAACATCTGCTGATACCAGTAGTTTGGTGATCTTCTTTTTTATGCCACCTTTCATAAATTGTTGATAATTGTTTAAACAACTTAGAAATTAAAATAACTTTGTGTACCGATATCTGATTTAGAACATATGCCGATGCCGATAGTTTGGTAGATCTGCTTTTTTATGCTACCTTTCATACATTGTTGATAATTGATTAAACAGCTTCAAAAGAAATTTAAATAACTTTGTGGACCGATATCTGATTTAGAACATATGCCGATGCTGATAGTTTGGTAGATCTGCTTTTTTATTCAACCTTGTTTCATCACTGATAATTAAATACACAACTTCGAAAGAAATTGAAATAATAGCTATTTTCTGGCTCTACATGTTTACGTTTCAAAGTGACTGGTATCCGATATAAAGATTGAATTATCATTACCATTAAATTAATAAGATAAGGAATTGTGAATAATTAAGCTTGTCCCTTTTTAGCTGAAGAAGCCTCCGCTTTAGCTTTAACAAACTCATCATATTCCTTATTGTTTCGAGCTTTAATCTGAGTAATAAAATTAGTTGCATTCAAGTTTTAACAGTAGTTCTACCTCATGAAATTCTAGCAGTGCAAAGCTTTGCAAATTGCTTTTATCTGCCAGTACTGATGTTTGGCTGATACATCAGTGCATCTCCATTTTAAATACATTGCCCAGGCTTAATTCTAACAGTTTATCTTATAATTACTCCTGTAGATTCAAAGAGCCAGTCTTCACAACTAGACCATCAAGCTATGAGTTTCCCCAACACAGATCAATCTTTCAGAGACGCCCCCCAAACCAGGCACCCTCCCCGAAATGAAGGGAGATCACAGAGAATTGACAGACCACCACGATTTCAAAAAGACGGAGACTTCCCTAAACCAAACCCAGCATCGTCTTCCGCTCTCTCAGTGCCGCAGAAATGGAAAGACGGAGAGAGAACAGGAAGAGGAGGGTCAGACCGATGGAAGAATGACAGTCAAGATGGTCAAAGCTCACATTTAAACTCTTCCTCCTCAAACCCATCCACAGAGCATCAATGTCTCTCTAGAAACTTCCATCAGGGTTCAAAGGAACATGGAGGATCAAAGGGTTTCCAACTGGAAACTCATAATGGTAGCTGGAGAGAGCAAGATGGCTTAGTGCGATCCAATTCTTCTTCGTTTAGGAAGAACCAGGAAAATGGACCATTGGGACCCAAATCCTCAAATTCTTCTGTTACAAGTTCAGATTCAAAAGGTCGATACGAACTCATCAATAAAAGGAAAGGCAAGTCAGAAAGACCCAATTCTGGCCACTTTGATCATTCCCAAGATGCAATGGCTGGCACAATTGTGAAAAAAGACTTTGCACAAGACCAGGCCGAAGGGGCGGGTCAGTTAATCAAAGGGGGAATAGTTTCAAACATGCACCTCCCTAATGGTGACTCAGAACACAGACGGAGCTGTCCAATCAAACTGCAGTCTTCAGGTGCACCTCAGAAGCAAACCAACATGCATAACTCCGCCCATAAGAAACGATCAGGACCAATCAAAGGCCCAAGAGCATTTGAACCAGCAGACACGAACAGTCATGTGAGCTGGAAAGCTGGTGACCAGTGTCTAGCGCTTTACTGGGAAGATAATAAGGTCAGTAGAAGATTGCATTTTATGCATAAAGACCCAATTTATAGGATTTTGTAGCATTATTCCTACTTATAGTGTGAATTTTTCAAAACATGTCCAGGACATATTTCACCACAAAAAATAATAATAATAATAATAAAAATCACATAATATTCAGCATGTTTTTTGCATTGTGACAACATTTTCGTGAAAACCCCTGAATTCTCATTATTGTAATGCAAAAATAATGGTATATTATCTAAATTGTAAAGATCATGGTAGTATTTGCTGTACTGCCTTTATTTTATGCTGATTTAAAAAAATAATTATGGTATTTCTTATTGTAATACAGTAAACTTTCAGTACAAGAAAAATACGTTTTATGTAGATAAATATCCAAACCCAAGAATTATGTTGGTAACCCATAACTAGAAGTTCATCTGCCTAGAAAAGTAGTTCCAATGCTAAAAGAGTGATTTGACAACTTCACAGCGCCAATGACACAAATGTAGTTTGAAAGAAAATATATGGGTATTTCTTCAACTTCAGTTTTTAGCACTGTGGTCTTCTAGAAAGTAAACTCTCATAAAAAAAATTTCATCACAGGATTTTTTTTTATCCCACCATATTGTCATTTCCAGCACATTTCTAATTCTGTATCATGTTTAGTAGAAACACAATGGTAGAAATGATGCTGATGGAAATCATATATATATATATATATATATATATATAAATATATATAATTTTTTTTTTTTTTTTTTTTTTATAATTATTTGAATAAAATGGCCAGATTCTTTGTCTTGCTAAAGCTAATTTCGTAGTTAACATTTTATGCATCTGAAATACACAAATAATATTTGTACACTTTTTGCTTAATTTGGCAAAATTACAGCGTAATTGGAAATGATGCCAAAATGATTTTTCTTTTTGTCTAATATTTCATCTCAACACTTTTGTCCACTTGGGTAACAAGTACACTAACTTTTGAATTTTTTTTAATTTGGGGCAAAATTGTTTGGTGTTGTGGAAATGACGCCACAACTGTACACTGTAAAAAAAAAAAAAAAAAAAAATGTTTACCACAAAAAAAATGTATGGTAAAAGACTGTAAAAATGCTACAGAAATAAAACTTTAATTGATTAATGAATATTAACTGTAAAATATACAGTAAAAATAAATATAAATTTTTAATATATTTTAAAAGACAATACAGTAGCTTTTACAAGAAAAGTTTGTGTAAAAAGTATGATTTTCCTGTATAATTAATGGTAAAAAATTATTACAGTAAATTATTGTTAAAATTACGGTAAAAACAAAAATCAGGCGTTCCCACAATTCCCTGCATGACCTATCATATTTCATTATATTTTATGGGAATAGTTGTGTTTCTTCTTATTTTTTATACCAGTTACGTACATTGGGGTGTTCTGTGTTATATGCGATGTAGTTTAGTTAATGTTTACTGTATTATTTCAATTTCACATGTGTTACCCTGATGATGTTTAGTGTTTGTGTGAGTGACTCACTGTCTCTACATGTTAATTGGTCATTGCTGCTGGAAGAGCCACTATTGGTGAACTTCATGTCATCATGTGCCCTTCTGTAATTTATATGGTGATTAACAATACAAAGTAAAAAGCAGATTTGTGCACTTTTTTGAAGGTTAATATCAAGTTTATGACATATTGTTACTGTATATTTAACAGAATTTATTTAATTACAGTGCCAGCATGGTTACGTAAATTACAACAGTTTTAAACAAAATTTA
Source organism: Myxocyprinus asiaticus (assembly GCF_019703515.2). Classification (NCBI taxonomy): domain Eukaryota; kingdom Metazoa; phylum Chordata; class Actinopteri; order Cypriniformes; family Catostomidae; genus Myxocyprinus; species Myxocyprinus asiaticus. Next base: position 39,494,292 of record NC_059380.1, on the reverse strand, counting down.
CAGGTTTTTCTGTAAAGTTGTTTACATTTTTACTGTATTTTTTACATAATTATTCTGGCAACCACACCTGCCAATTAAAAAAAAAAACAACAGGATTTGTTTTTTTACAGTGTGGGACAGTCACATTTTCCCACAATAAATATTGAAATTGTGTTTATTACACTCTTTGTTTAGATCATCATAGTTTTAAACATGTAATAATTGATATTTGAAAAATTGATTTTCATAGTTTAAAATAAAGTCTGAGTCTGGGCAAGACTAAAACAGTCAAATCTATATAGACGATGAAATCCTTTATTATTGTCACACATTATACATTTGCACACATACAGTGAAATTCTTTTTTTTCACATATCCCAGCTAAGCTGGGGTCAGAGTGCAGGGTCAGCCATGATACGGTGCCCCTGGAGCAGATAGGGTCAAGGGCCTTGCTCAAGGGGGCTTGAACCCCTGACCTTCTGGTCAGTAACTCAGAGCCTTAACCGCTGAGCCACCACTGCCCTAATAAATAAAAGACATTTGAAAAGTACCAGAAATAAATGACGAAGGCCTGTTAAAATGTTTCCGATTCAGTTTAAATGAGACCTTCATATAACCAAAAATATTTTTTTTTTTTTTACTTTTCGATTGAATAAAAAAGGGCCTTAAAGGAATATTCCGGTTTCAGTACAAGTTAAGCTCAATCGACAGCATTTGTGATATAATGTTGATGAACACACAAATTAATTTTGACCCGTCCCTCCTTTTCTTTAAAAAAGCAAATATCTGTGTTCCAGTGAGGCACTTACATTGGAAGTCAATGGAGCCAATTTTTGGAGGGTTTAAAGGCAGAAGTGTGCAGATTATAATTTTATAAAAGCACTTACATTAATTCTTCTTCTGAGCTGTAAAGTCCTTCAAATTGTCATTTTTACAGTCGTTTTAGTGTTAGTTGACATGTCATGGTAACGAAGTTGTAAAATTAGAAATAACTTTCCACAGATGCGGTTAGTAAGTGATGCTATCACACTAAAACCATGTTTGCACACATTGTTTATGTCTTGTGGTTATACTTTTAAAAAGTGTGTATTTTAACATTTAAAAATTGGCCCCATTCACATCCATTGTAAGTGCCTCACTGTTAGGGTTGTGCCGGAAAGGCAAGAATAATGACTTCAAAACAAATAACGAATTAATCCGAGTAATAGAAAAAATATTCGGAAGAATGATCATCCAACGAGTACAGGTATAAAGTGCTATTTTAAATAAACATAAAAAATTACAAAGCAATGATGAGTATTACTACAGTGTAAACCTATGAATGAAAATGCGCACAATGTGATTTCATGTTCAGATCGGATGGTCGCGGTCTCGACTCTGTTTGCGGACAGTCTGCGTTAATTGTGCATGTCTTAGAAATCTAAGCTTGTCCAAACTCAAGTATTAACTTTATCATACATATTTTCCACTTCTTGAAATGTCTGTTTGAATTGTCTGATCTGTATCATATTAACTCCAAGTGTTTCACAAAAGTCACATGTAAGGATTTATAAACCAACCTGAGCGCTGTTGAATTCCTGACCAGAGAAGTGATGATTTTATAGCGGAGCTCGACTGTAAGTTGATCACATTTATATTCACATTACCGATTAAGGTAATTATCTGGTTAATCCTTTATTCCAAAAATCTTTAAATGCTCCATAGAGGTTTAAATACTTCATTGAGTGTAAATCTATTCAGAATATTCCTGCACATGGAACAAACAAAAAACATGCACTTTTCTTCTAGAAATATATAGAGGCTCGATCTTGTAATGTATTCCACTGCATTTCACTAATTCTGCACATGTACTTTATGTCCTCCACAAAAATATGTGAACACAAAATAAGCCTCGAGTGTATCAAAACTTTCTGATAGAGATTTACGGTGTTTTCAGTTTGTAGGCTGTATTTATTTTCATTTCTTTTAAGATTCATATTTGTATTTAATTTTTGCTGCAAGGGGCCTGGGTAGCTCAGCAAGTTTTGATGCTGACTACCATGCCTGGAGTCGCAAGTTGGAATCCAGGGTGTGCTGAGTGACTCCAGTCAGGTCTCCTAAGCAACCAAATTGGCCCGGTTGCTAGGGAGGGTAGAGTCACATGGGGTAACCTCCTCGTGGTCGTTATAATGTGGTTCTCTCTCTCAGTGGGTCATGTGATGAGTTGTGCGTGGATGCCGCAGAGAATAGCATGAAGCCACCACAAGCACTATGTCTCCACGGTAACGCGCTCAACAAGCCATGTGATAAGATGCGCGGATTGATGGTCTCAGACGCGGAGGGAGCTGAGATTCATCCTCCACCATCCGGATTGAGGCGAATCAATACGCCACCACGAGAACTTGGAGCGCACTGGGAATTGGGCATTCCAAATTGGGGAGAAAAGGGGAGAAAAATATATATATATTTATTTGCTGCAAAATGTGTGCTTTACATTTTACAATTGCTTCACACCTCGTACCTCCAAAAAAACGTTGTTATACTTATTATATTATATGAAAATTCTGTTTCAGCAGATATTAATGTCCGAAATACCAGGAGAAAACACAGTTAACAACATATTCCACAGTTTATGTAGCCTACATATTCAGCTTCATCTGGTGAGAAAAAATAAAGAATATATCAATAATATAATTAAATAATAATAATGAAAATAATCATAATAAAAATGTAATTATTATTATTATTATTATTATTAGGCATACTTTATATATAGAAGCTATAACCTAAATGTAAGTTACATTTTTTAATTAGTTTTGACGCACTTCCGATTTAAACCATGCTTTTTAAAGAAAAGGAGGGGCAAGACAAATAAAATTTTTGTGTTATGCCACAAATGCTGTCGTTTGAGCTTAACTTGTATTGAACCCAGAATATTCCTTTAAGTTGCAGAAACACCACAACAAAGTGCTTTAACAAAATACAAGCTGTACATTTAAACTCTTAAACCTTTAGGAACACTTGCCCCATAGACTACTATAAGTTAATTACTACAAAAACTATCATTTTTTGCATTTCATATAGAACAAACTGCATCTAAGGACAATTAACAAAAGAAAATGTGGTTATTTATATTTTGCCATCTCTGTGAATATCTTACATATTTGCTGTAGTTTTATCGGGCGAGAGTCGACGCTGTGCACCCCTCTGGCTCTACGGCTGTGGTCGTGTTCAGTGACTACGGCAACTGTGAAGAGGTGCTACTTCATAATATCAAACCTCTGCACATGGATGTGTGGGTAAGCAGTGCATTACCAAAACTTCTTTACATGTGTTCAGTGAGCAGTGTTCATTTGCATTAATGACACACAAGTTCCACTTTACTGACAGACTTTACTTTTGGAGTTGTTCTGTGTATTAAAAAAACTGGCCTGTCTTGTAATTGGATACAAATGAAAGTAAATTTGTTTTGTTGTAACGTCTTTCTTGGTAATTTTCCTTCAGGATGAAGAGGATGTTTACTATGAAAATTCGCTAGAATTTCGAAGAGGAGGAGACGGGCAACCTCGTCGCTCTCGCCCGACACAACAATATTACCAACCGCCTAGAGCAAGGGACTGACACACACACACACACACACACACACACACACACATACACACAAGTAGGTGAATGCATTTTCACAACCTTCCCATTTGATTTGATTGGTACTCCTGGAAAAAAAAAACACAACTAGTATTTCTTTGTTTTAGTGTTCAGCATTAGATCATGGTTTGAATTTGGGTGTTAGTCTTCAGCTAATTAGCCCTTCTAGCATCATATACTTTCTATTGTGAACAATATAAATGCAACACAATGTTCTCTCCACCACCCCCTTGCAGGTTATTATCGTGAGACTTGAAAATGACTCTAATTGGACAAAATAATGTTTGGTTTGTTGTAACTTCCCAGAAGTAACATTATTAACAGCTGACTATATAGGAGTAGAAATGCTAATGGGGGTGAAACGCACAATTGCAAATCAAAAGAAAGAAATACGAAATTATATCTGGCCTAAAGAAAATGAAGCTAATTTTAGGCCATTGGGATCTTGTTACCATAATGTAAAATTAAAAAAAAAATTCTCATTACTGTAATGCAAAAAATTATGAGCAGTACAATAATTTTTACTGTTATGGTAATAAAAATCACCATTAAGTATCATGTAAATTACGGTGGGGTACAACACCCAGATGATTTACAGTAATTAAAATTTGTGAAGGAAAATGTGCTAAATTTACATATAAAATAATTTCTAAATGAAAAATGGTCATAAAATAGACAATTTTTTTTAATGCAAAATATAAATTTTTTTTTTTTGGGCTGAAATGTGACCTGGACATGTTTTTTGTGAGATTCACCCTAAAGGTGCACACTATATAATGATGCAACATTTTTTTAAATAACCTTATGGTATTGTGGTGGCTACTTGCCTCATTTAATATCTGTGCGACATAATTACTATGCTTTTATATGCTCCGAGTTGAATGGAAACAACAGAACCATAACTGATAATTTTGTATTTGTTCTCAAAGACGGTTTTTAAATTCTAGGAACGATAATCTGATCTCTGCTTTAAGAGATAAAAGAGCATATCTGAAAACTAACTGAACTTTGCCTTCACATGGGAGATGGATCTGTAAGGGCTTGCAGCACAAGTTGCATCTGTGAAATCTGGACTCTGTTTAACTTGTAATGTAAACAGCTGCTGTACATGGTGAATATTTGTAAAGGATAATAATAATAATAATTACAAACTCTCTTGTATTTCTGCTTTTCTGCCTTTTTGCCATTGATAAGTTGAATTTGTTTAAATTCAACAAAGTCAGATTTGATCCCATTTACTTAATACACGTATGTGGTCTTATTATTCATCAAAATGAGCTTGAACTTGCACTGCCCCTGAAACATGTCAACAAGCCCTCTTACTTTTAACCACCTGTTATAATCAATTCCTTATGGATAAAAATCAAGTCTTGTCCTATTTTTTTTTTTTTTGTTTGTTTTTTTTTCTCAGAAATATCTAATTATGGAAGTAAAATGGGTTGCAAATGGTGTTTCATGTTGACTTTAAAGCTGCAGTGAGCAATTTCGGCACCACTTGTGTCACCAAATGGAACTGCTAAAATAATGACTCTTTTCAAACACTTTTTGTTCAGCCAAACAGGTAAACCCGCCCCAAACTCATGCCATTGGTTGACCCAGTAATTGACATGTTGGGCTATCTACAACAGTGCCTGCCCACTTTTTCAGCCGGCTTGGTTACGGAAGTATTTTTCACATTTATTTATTCCATTAGGATTTCAAAAAATCCTTCATAAAAGAGTTCAAAGCCATAAACCAAATCATCCAGCTCCGAGGTGAATCACAACTTTACAAACTTTGTTTAAAAAAAAAAAAAAAAACCTTTATGAAAATGGGACAAAAAGACAAAGTTACAAGACGTTACTTGAAGCATTGCAAATGACGTAATTGAATTAACAACGATGAAAAAATCTAACAATATTGATTTAAAGTTGTTGATTATAAGTAGAGAAACTATATATTTTCAGATAAATACAAATAGATAATTTGGGAGATTAGGGCGACCGAATCGATTGCATCATTAACATCATGTCACTGCAGAGCTCTTTTGGCGCAGTTTGTTTGCCGCAATTCTTTGATTGGTGGTTTTTGTTTTTTATTAAGTTGAAATCATGCAAACTTATGGCTTCAGCAGAAGCGTATACCATCGATTAACAACCTCAGAGCTGACGGTCGGTCTGTCTTTAAAGGTTTATAAGTTATTGTTAAAAATCAATTCGCCCATGAAGAAAATGAATGGGATTTTTAATTTCAGAATCCACACTGTTGTGCTCTATTAAACAGAGCAATGTTTTTAAAACACCACAGAGCCACAGTTTATTTTCACATCGAAAATATTACACGCTTTAGCATTAAGTATTGGAAACTGTGAACACCTGATAGTTAATCAAACATTAGGTCTGACTTGCTGCTATTTGGATAACTCGAAAACCGAACAGTAGCCACCGGTTAATATTTAGTAGGGTTTAAATGTTCCAGGTGCAGTCTGCCATCTGTCACACACCCATTTTGATGAGGTGTTTTTATTTCATACACAGGAGTAGCCCAGAATGAACACATCCCAAAAACAAAGCACATTTTTTGCAGACTGTTTTTAGTAATATTGATTGGTAAACCCAAGCTAGAGTTCTGTCTTTTCTTATCAGCAAACATCGCACTCGTGTGCCAGCCTTCCAAGTTAATTTACTGTAGCTAGTCAAGCAAACACGGAGTAAGTCGATAGCATCCGCTTGAAATTGAGATCATGGCAGTGAGGTGATATCATTTTTCACATTACAAAAAACAACAACAAAAAAAAAAAACATTATGACCAACATTTCATCCGTGGGCCAAGACTTGCTCAAAGTCAAAACATCTGAAATGGTTCATATCTTTTAATATGATTCATGTGAGAACTCTGGAATATAATGTCTGATGGAAATAGATAAAGAATGTTGTTTTTGTAAATAAATGTGAGGTCGGGGATGGGTTTAGCGCATGCATATTGAAGATCTGCATGCTGAAGGTCTGCATTTGCATATATAAATAATTCATAGTGTGTGATATAGAGCCCATCTCTGAATAGCTGAAAGTTGAGTGCTCAGATTCGGCCTGACGGAGCGCTTGTACTTCTACACTTTTACTGATTAGCCGGGACAAATTAGGTTAGGAGAGTGACGGCCTCTAGCCTAGAGAACACGGCCTTAATAACTAGCAAACATCGCTAATATAATTGGACATGGAAGCATTTTTCTTATATATGTACAGGGTTAGGGCTAACCCTAGTTTTAGAAATTGATACAAAAAAAAAAAAAAAACAGAACACAAGCCAAGCCACATAATAACATGATCAGTACCTTTCTTAATATTGAAAACAAAGTTACATATACTAAAAAAAAAAAATCTATATATAAATATATACGTATATACTGTATATATAAATCCATCAAATTGAGAAATCAACAAAATAAAATAAAAACATAAATATTTTAAGTTTTATTATTTTAATTTTGTTAAAAAATTACATAATTAAATTTTATGGAATTTTGTTATGAAATTGAAATGCGTAAATCTGAAAAATTGGCTAAAATATTTTTTGAGTGCAGAGCACCATTAATCTTATTAATACACAAATATGGACAAACAATTTTTTACAAGATTTTGGATTATAATTTACATTTTTGTTCAACAGGAAGTGCTTATTTAGATGATGGCACTAGTTACCATTTCTTAAAAAAAAAAAAAATCATTTTGAATCAATTTTGATTTCACTTGTTTATTTTAAATAGTCCTGCGGTGTGACAAATTATTTAAAAAAAAAAGTTAACAAGGTTGTATTCATTAACATTAACTACATTAGTTAACATGAAATAACAAAGAACAGTTCTTTTACAGCAATTATTAATCAAAATGTAATTTTCAACATACACTGAATTATTATTTTTTTTTTAAAGATTTATGTATTTCAATTTCACAACAAAGTTCCATCAAATTTAACTGAGTAATCTTTAATAATAACAAAAAAAAAACAAATTTTTGTTAGACATAACACAATTATATAAAATTAACATTAATTAACATTAACCAAGATTATAGAATGCTGTTAAAATATAGTTTATTGTTAATTCATGATGACTAATGCATTGACAAATGTTAAAGGGATAGTTCACCCAGAAATTAAAATTCTTTCATCATTTACTCACCCTCATGCCATCCCAGATGTGTATGACTTTCTTTCTTCTGCTGAACACAAATGAAAATTTTTACAAGAATATTTCAGCTCTGTAGGTCCATACAATGCAAGTGAATGGTGACCAAAACATTGAAGCTCAAAAAAGCATATAAATGCAGCATAAAAGTGATCCATAAGACTCCAGTTGTTAAATCCATGTCTTTAGAAGAGATATGATAGGTGTGGGTGAGAAACAGATCAATATTAAAGTCCGTTTTTACTATAAATTCTCCTCCCTACCCAGTAGGGGGCGATATGCATGATGAATGTGAATCATCAAAAACACAATATGAAGAAAGTAAAAGTTAAAGTAGAGATTGACTGAGCAGGGAGGAGAATTTATAGTAAGAAAGGACTTAAATATTGATCTGTTTCTTACCCACACCTATCATATCACTTCTAAAGACATGGGTTAAACTACTGGAGTCTTATGAATTACTTTTATGCTGCCTGTATGTGCTTTTTTGAGCTTCAAAATTTTGGTCATCTTTCACTAGCATTATATATATGGGCCTACCGATCTGAGATATTCTTCTAAAAATGTTTGTTTGTGTTCAGCAGAAGAAAGTCATACACATCTGGGATGGCATGAGGGTGAGTAAATGATGAGAGAATTTTCATTTTTGAGTGAACAATTTCTTTAACAATTAGAACATTATTATTAAAGTTACCATTATTTTATTATTAATATGGTTATAAAAACTCCACACACACCACTGGACTCTTTAAAATTGTAAGTTAACAATTAGCATTTAAAGTCCCTTGATGTAATTTGTATTATCTATATAAATCCGAAACACTAATAGAAACAACTGTTAAAATCATCAAAATATGAGCACCACACCAGGACAGTAGTAATTAACCTTTAATAATCAAGTTAGAAAATATATTTCCTGACATGTAAACTAAGGTTAATAATAATTGGCCTCTATTGCTGCACAGTGATATATACAGTACAGGAGTTGTTGAATAGGTGTTTCACATCATAGCTATAACTATAACGTTTAGCATGATTGGAACGCTGTAATGGCCAGTGAGACCAGTGATATTTGCAGATTAAACTGTGAACCTAAAAAGCCAGTGAGACAAATCCTTTACATTCTGCTTATTTTTGCTCTCAGGATGAACACCTCTGAACATGGGAATCTGAAACACTACAAAGAGACAGAGCTTATTTTAAATGTTGAAAGTCAAAATGCAGGAGTATCCTGCTAATTCACCTGCTTGGACAGAACAATGCACAACAAGGGTCCTGAAATAAGCTGTGTGGTTTGTTAATCTAGGCTGTAAGGCCAACCAAACTGAGTGTCAGACTTTAAGTAGGCTACTAGTTCCCAGTTATTTTCAGACCTAGTTTCTTAAAAGCATTAAAACACAAATGTGTTAATGGGATTACAGTGAAGTCATGGTATCATCAGTCGGGGGTTTAAACCACAGTTCTCAGTTTGAGCAGTGAATCCTAGTAGCTGAGAGAAACTGTCTGGGATGTGTTCTCATTTTCTCTAGTTCACCCACAAATGAAAATCCTGTCATTATTTACTCACCCTCCTGTCGTTCCAAACCCAAAAGACTTTTTTTTTTTTTTTCTTCCGTGGAACGCAAAAGATGTAGACTATTACAACTTTTCTCTCTGACTGAACTGTATCCTGAAAATACATGGGTCATTCCTACGGTGTCCTAAATATTATTGTAATATCTTATATCACTTAGTTTAACTAACAAAAGCCAGTTCCTTAATGACATCATCCTCCAGGTAGTGACATGATATTTTTTTTAGGTGGGAAAACAACAGCACAAACATGAGTGGATTTGAGAAATTCTGTGATGTTTTGTGTTGTGCGGTGGTTTGTCTCACTCGAAAGCTTTCCATTCTCTTTAATACAATTACAGAAATCGGTATGATGATGTGAAAATATCTGTTGCAATGTGCACCCTCATGCAGGTTAACTCAATTCCTTAGTAAGCAGCAATGGCTAAATATATCCTGTTGTGTAAATAATCAAGTTATAATTAATGTTTAAGGGCCTTTCTGAAAGTCTTCTTTACCCATTTAGCCTACTGAAATACTTCCTTAAAGGAAGGTTTCAGGTTCAGTACAAGTTAAGCTCAATTGGCAACGTTTGTAACGTTTGTTACTGTACAGTTCCTGTAAGGCACTTGTGAACGGGGCTGGTCCATAAACTTGTGCATAATGTGACAAAATTAATTACAGTGTTTACTGTTGTTACGTCGTCATGGTAATGATGTTATAGTTTGGATATAACTTTACACAGATAAGGTAAGCAAGCAATTTTATCACACTAAAATCATGTATGTTGTTTACATCTCTGGGCTATACTTGTGAAACGATGTGCATTTTAATGTTTATGGACTGGCCCCATTCACTTCCATTGTAAGTGCCTCACTGTAACTGTAAACAAGGGAAGAGTCCCGGGCCAGTTCTAGAATGCTATTTTTTTGTGGGTGTGTGGGTGGTTGTCAATTTTGACCTTTAGGGTGGGCAATTTTGTCTGACCGGGGGTCCCCCCGGTCTTTTCGCCATCCAACTGGGGGGGGGGGCACAAGGAAATTTTAGGGGAGCAATGCTCCCCCAGCACCCCTTAGCCCCAGCCATGAAAGTGTCCATTTTTTTTTGTTTTTTTTTTGTGGTAATCAACATTATACAACAAATGCTGTCGATTAAGCTTAACTTGTATTGAACCCGGAATATTCCTTTTTAAATTACAACAGACAACATAACAGGAATGACTCGTACTGTTTCTGTGAACTCATTCTCTCTCATATTTGTTCTCTCTCCATCTAGTTCTCTCATTGTCGATGAAGGGCTCTTTCTTTCTTGTTGTCTTTCCCATGCTGTTCTCTCTTTCATAGCTCCACTCTGGAACCCGATAAGCGGCATTAACAGAAAGAAGAATGCTTTTCTGGCTGGGTGAGGAAACCCCTTTCTCCACTCCCCTCTCTCTGGACTTGTTCCCTTGTCGAGGATCCGCGACCCTGCGTTACTGTGACGCCGTTATATGAGCCTTGTGATGTAGGCTGCACCATCCTTTATGACTTGTTTTCTTGTGAGGGTGCTGAACAGAGGAGCATTGTGGGACATTGTGGGACTTTTTGCATTGTCATTACATTGATGACAATTAAGCACATTTTCACCCAAAATTATCATTATTGTAATGAGAAAAAAAACAAGTTAAGCTCAGTCGACATCATTTGTGGCATAATGTTAATTACCACATAAACAATTTCCTTAAAAAAAAAAAAAATCGAGGTTATAGTGAGGCACTTACAATGAAAGTGAATGGGGCCAATTGTTTTGGAGGGTTTACAGGTAGAAAATGATGTCACAATGCATAAAATGTTGTGTGAAATGGGCTTAATTGTTTTTATGCAAAAATATTTGTTTATTTTGGGGTGAAATGTGACCTCGTCCTCGACATGTTTTTGTGAGATTCACCCTTTTAGGGCAAAGTCACGTCTTCACGAAAATTAGATTGTGTTTAGAACAGGATCTTTTGAACTCCTTGTGCCTCTTAACCAGAAGTTGGACTTTGAGGAATTTATGGTATTACTTAATGGAACAGTTCACTCAATGTAAATTCTAATGTTGCTTCAAAACCGACTTTTTTTTTTCCATGCAACACAAAAGAAAAAAAATATTCACAGGGTTTTTTGTCAAAAATGAATCTTGACATCAGGCTTTCAAGCTCCAGAAAGGACAAGAAAACACCATAAAATCACAGTAAATGTAATCGGTATGACTCGTGCACTATATTTCAAGCCTTCTGAAGCCACACGATCCCTTTCTGTAATGAACAGACCAGAATTTAAGTTGTTATTCAGTCACAAATCATGGTCAGTTTTCATTTACAATGCCCTAATCAAATTTGGCCACACGGTGTGGGTTTTAAGCAGAATGTTTTCCCTTTTTTTTTAGGTGTTTGCATCATGAACGCAATGTTTTTGACACGCTGTTTAAAATAGCCGTCTTAAAGGGATAGTTCACCCAAAAATGAAAATTCTCTTTATTTAATCACCCTCATGCCATCCCAGATGTGTGACTTTCAACACAAATGAAGATTTTTAGAAGAATATTTTAGCTCTGTAGGTCCATACAATGCAAGTGAATGGAGACCAGAACTTTGACGCTCCAGAAATCACATAAAGGAAACATAGAAGTAATCCATAAGACTCCAGTGGTTTAATCCATGTCTTCAGAAGTGATATGATAGGTGTGGGTGAGAAACAGTTCAAAATTTAAGTCCTTTTTGTTTTACTCTAAATCTCCACTTTAACTTTACATCTGAAACTCGCATGTGGTACATGTTTAGTTTCACTTTCACATCTGAAAGTCAAGGTGGAGATTTAGAGTAAAAAAAGGACTTAAATATTGTTCTGTTTCTTACCCACAGCTATTATATCACTTGAAGAATATTTCAGCTCTGTAGGTCCATACAATGAAAGTGAATGGATGCCAAAATTTTGAAGCTCCAGAAAGCACATAAAAGCATTGTAGAAGTCAATCATATGACTCCAGTGTTTTAATCCATGTCTTCTGAAGTGATATGATAGGTGTGGGTGAGAAACAATATTTAAGTCTTTTTTTAATTTTTTTATTTTTGCTAGACATTTTTCTCCCTGTCCAGTTGGGGGGTGATATGCATGTAGAATGTGAAAGTTAAAGTGGAGATTGACTGAGCAGGGAGGAGAATTTATAGTAAAAAGGACTTAAATATTGATCTGTTTCTCACCCATTAATTTTATGTTTATGTGATTTTGGAGCTTAAACATTTTTTGACACCCATTCACTTGCATTGCATGGACCAAAAACAGCTGAGAAATTGTTCTAAAAATCTTCATTTGAGTTCAGCAGAAGAAAGAATGTCATTCACATCTAGGAAGGCATCAGGGTGAGTAATTGATGAGAGAATTTTCATTTTTGAGTGAACTATTCCTTTAAGTACCCTGCATTTTGTACCATCCAGTTGCGCTCCATCTAGCTGTTTTTGAAAGCGAAATACCTTGATAAGGCACGTTGCCTTTAGTAGCATGTAGGTGGTACTTCAAGTCTGAATTGCTCTGATTACAGGCAAATTGCTTATTACGGAATTTACGAACGGATCTGCAGGGGATGATTAATTGTGGGAGTTTTTTTTTCTTTTTTCCCCCATATTTTTATATAATAAATTGCACTAAATGAACACCCCTATTGACAGTCTACATTGATCTCACTGTGAATTCGGCAACTGTAGGTCGAAAGTTCTGTTGCTGGAATCGTTCTGTGCTAACTGAAATTCTAATCACTGCCCCCAGTGGACAAAGTTGGTAGTGTTGTTGGGGGTATGGGCACGTGAGATTGCTCGTGCAACATACAATCAGTGCTGCTAGTGTGAAACGTGACCATGGCTGAAGTGATGCAGATATGTCTGATGGGCGGTGGCGTTTGTTAGTAACCTGGCTCAATGGGGTTGATTTCAGGGTACTTGAACTTTTGGAAGCAACGTGTCGATTTCCCGTGTGATCGTTGGACATTCTTCAGTGATGAACAAAAAAATAAAAAATCTGGCTCTCCAAGACTACACATTATTATTCTTCAGTTATGTTGGTGTGAAAGACTTCAACACCTCATTTAAAACCCCCTGTAAGCCTGAAAATGAGAAATGATGGAAAGTCTGGAAGCTGATACTGCATTACTACACTGACTTTGCCTTTTAAAATAAAACACATCCTCATAGTCCGAAGTGGCTGCTTTTGTCTCGGGTAACACAGTATTTGTATGTTCGCTTGTGGCTTGGGAATGCTGGCAACAGGCACAAAACCAGTTTTGTATTTCAACACTGCACTGAGTCACATTGGTTTTAAAATGGCATCCCTAGAATTTGAGGAAGTTTTTTGTTCAGCTGTTGATTTTATCTACCTGGTCTGGAAGCATCACATTACTATACCTACATTTTTGCAGAATGATGACTCGCTGCAGTTTCCTGGTAAAATGAACACTTTAGGCAATACTTATAAAGCAATACATTTAACATTTGTATTACATAACCAACTACATTTACAAGCTTGTTCGAGTATGATCAAATTGTGCGGTGTAGCTCAACTGATAGAGCGTTGCACTTGTGATGTAAAGGACCAAGGTATGAGTCATGAAGAGCATGCCGACACGTGAGCTGAAAGTGTCATAGAACCACCACAAAATGACGTAGTTGTATTTTTCATCTCACATTTGCTTTTTTTTCCGCTATCCATTAGGTTTAAGGTTTAGGATAAAGAAGTCGATTTTGTTAATTTAAAACTTGATAGAGCATTACCCATAAAAACCTCATCTGTTTTGAACATTTAACTCGCACCACACAATGGACATTTATCCTTGGAGCTTTGCAAAAATGTCGCCACAGTCAATGTTCAAGGGTTAAAAGTTCTTGTATTTGTCTTTCATTACTAATGTATTATTATGGAGTATTTGTAATTGAGTCTTATTGTAACTCTTATTATTGTACCAGTCCATTTTTTGCAAAGTTGAACTAACAGACCTAGATAATGCAGTTGTAGCTTGGCTTCGTGTTCACACTTATTGAGGGAATCAACCTACTGGGATAGAAGAAAGAATTATAACATCAAAAATGCTCATATTTAATGGACAACAAGACCTTGTCTAACTCTGGAGGTTACTGTTGAATTTTTGTTTTTTTGTTCCTGAAATTCAACACTGCTCATTATCAACTTTTGTATGGAGATATATGACCACCATGACTCTGGTTCAGGGTCAGCTACAGATGAGGGACGAGTGAAAGATTGCCCAGTTTTTGAAGTGCAAATGAAGCAGTCCAGAGTTTACCAAAGATAAACGTGTTGTGCTGGGTTTGAAGTAGTGTCCTCGGGGTTTGCCTGCACTGGCTGTCCTGGTGTGTTGCCCTGACATGCGTGTGTGCACTGATACATGCATGCATGATCCCTCCTCAACCGAAGATTAGAGTATTCAAAGTTTAAAGAAAGAGGCATGACATTTTTAACCACACACAGCTGGACAAAAGACAGAATGTAATTCTTTATGCTGCCAGAACAGAAGAGTTGTTCTGACAAATAATGCGTGGAGTGAAGAAGTGGCGACTTTGGCAATGATTTTAACTCTAATTTTATTAAATTTGTTTGGAGGGTGTTGAGTTCTTCATATGAAGACTCAATTAGTGGTATTTGGAAATGCAAGCATCACTATTACTTTTGTTTGAGATACAAACATAAATAGCTCAAATTGTGTGACTTGTTTAGAATCAGACTACACTGTCCATGCTGTGTGTTTTGCGCTGTAGATTCAAAAGAACTGCCTCATAAGAGTCTTTGGTTCGGGAATCAGACTACACTGTCCATGCTGTGTGTTTTGCGCTGTAGATTCAAAAGAACCGGCTCATAAGAGTCATTCATTCGGGAATCAGACTACACTGTCCACGCTGTGTGTTTCACGCTGTAGATTCAAAAGAACCGGCTCATAAGAGTCTTTGGTTCGGGAATCAGACTACACTGTCCACGCTGTGTGTTTCACGCTGTAGATTCAAAAGAATCGGCTCATAAGAGTCATTCATTCGGGAATCAGATGGCACTTGTTGCGCGGTATGTTTCATGCTGTAGTCAAAAGAACGACTCATAGGAGGCATTTGTTCAGGAATCGGACTACACTGGCCACGCTCTGTGTTTCGCACTGTAGATTCAGTAGCAGGGTTGCACTAACATTGAATTGTGCTGGAGGAAACACTGTCAAAGTATTTTATAATTGTATTATTTGAACCATAAGTCAAAAATCATACAGTTCTGGTATCTTATCATTTCCCAACCCTTGTTGGGGGTGTGCTCCTTTTGACTAAGGCTTGTAAGCAACAACCTAAAAACCACTCAGAGCACCCTAGCAACCACCTAGCAATTGATCGAACAACTCTCGGAACATCTTAGCAACCACCCTGGCATTGTGAAGGCAACTTTTACACAAACACCACTCACATTAGAAAATGACAAAATCTAGTCTTTTAGTACAGTCATTGATGTTATGGTTTGTTAGTGTGTTAAAGTGAATCACACAGTTAGACGGAGGCAGTCAGACTTCAAACAGGACTGACTCAAAGTCACTGCTCTGCTGCTTGTAGAAAGTCCTTGATGCTTGTCGTCTTTGATTTACAGAATGAAAAGTGGATGTGAAGTCGGCAGTGAGGTTGCAGCTTACAAAAAAGATGGTGAAAGGTTAAAAAGTTATTTTTGCAATGATTCAAATTTCAGGGTTGTTTGAATCCGAACTGACATTATGGTTGTATAGTATGTTGTACTGGAATGTACCACTCAATTTTGCCTTTTTGTAAATATAAACAATGTAATAAACCTTATAAAAACTCAGAACTTTAGCTTAACCCTTACAAAGTGACTTGAACAATCCCCTAACCCTAAGTATTAAACTTGGTCACTAAGTCACCATTACATTTCTTTGCATCTTTTTCTTCATACGAGTGAATAGTCACTGAGGTGTATATTTTGTGCTCCTTTTGTGTAATACAGAAAGAACAACAGTAAATGATGACAGAATGTACATTTTTAGGCATACTATACTTTAATAGGAATCTTTTTCCAAGACCAACAGGATGTTTATCATACCATGGTATTGAATTATGACTATTCATATAACATGATATTTACATGCACTTCAAAATACCATAGAGAATATCATCATTATCATGGTACATTCACGAAAACATGGTAATAGCATGGTACTTTTCTGTAAGTGAAGCAATCTGTATTATTTGCCTTTAGGAGGGGGATGCACTTTCTTTGGTGTCCCCTTTCCAAATCCAGATGTTAATATGCACAAGAGGTGTCCCAAAAATCACCTTAGAGGCAAAACTTTGACATGTTGACCGTTTATTTTATATGCGAATACAAAGTGCCTTTAAGGCAAGTCGGGTCACTCAGCGGCCATATTTTCGTAACACCTCTGGGCATCTATTTTACAGTCAAGTACAGTTTGAATGGGGATTGACTGAAATCTCCAAAACTGTTCCGGTAAAAAAAATGTTTTTTTTTTTTTTTTAAAGATCATAAAAATCATAAATTGCCCTTCAGCTCAAATCAAGCAAAAAAATCTTTTTCAGTGACCTGTCTCCAACTGAGAATGTGTCTGGCATTATGAATTTATCGGAGCGAGTTGCAATTATCTGTTTTGAAATAAGAGAATATTCAAAAGCAATTACTGTAAATTCACAAGGTAAAACATCAATTAAAGTGTTGTAGTGCTTTCATTATTGCACAGGGTGAATAGAATTTCAAATCACTACTTTTTTTTATTAGCATTTTCCATACTGTCCCAACTTTTTCAGAATTGGTATTGTGCAATGAAAAGAAATGTTTAAATTTGTTAATTTGAATATAAATGAACCTCTGGAACAGGGGAATTGCCCAAAGTTGAAGAAAAAAAAAAAAGAAAAACCCACCCATATACAGTACATATATAACAACCTCTAAACATCCTTAAAAAGAGGAAAAATTAGCTTGAGAAGCATAATTGGGTGCTGTATTAAAACTTGGTTTCAGAGAATATATCATTGTTTATTTTTCAATGGCTTTTCTTGTTTTCACATCTAACAAAATTTTGTGATTTATGCTTAAATCAAGAAAAGTTATTTGCCATTGCCAGTGTGGTAAGAAACCTAATTCAAGATATATTCTCTAAAAACAAGTTATCTAGATAAGCAAATTTACCTTGTTTTAAAGATGTTTTGATATTTTTTTTACTGTAAATCAAAACAAAAATACTGATTAAAAAGGATTATTTGCAGTGCTTTTGGTTTTTGGAAGAGCGCCCATGTTGCAACATACCCCTTAACTTTCTTAACTAAAGAGGTTTGTTGAAACCGGCCTCTCTCAGAGTTGCAGTGGCCAAATGACGTGTTGCTACCAATATAGAACGGAGTATCAAACTTCCTCTCAATTAACAGCCTCCTGTTTTCTTTTGTAACTCAGTCCACCTGAACATCTTTATTTCCTTCTAAATTTCTTCCTTTTATTTATTTCCATATTTCAGAATTCAGATCGACTGGTCCAGTGTAATTTCTCTTTCACACTATTTTCACAGTATTTACTTTCCACCGCTGTGAATTCAACACCCTAAAGTGGCATTTCACTGTAAGTTGATGTCTTAACTGAGCTTTTTATGAATATAAACACATGAGGCTAATTTGGCAGCGTGATTTCCTTTTCAAACAAAGGTAATTAGCGGTGCTGTTGCGTCTGATTTAGTCCAAGGTCTGTAATTTATCATCTTTATTGCATAATGAATCTCAAACAGCACAAGAAACTTATGAAGAATTCAGATTAGTCCAGCCACAGAGTCTGAGCATCACGTCTCTTTAAAATAATCTTCACGCACCAAATGAGTAAAAATGGTTTACAGTCGAGAGGCTTTAAAAATGATTGAAGTTTTGGTACATTGAGGAAATTTCCCACCAGATGGCCGACAGTATCCAGGTTTCGATTGGCTGTATGGCTGTTTTCACAAAACAAGATAGTCTGAATGAACTTCTGCCACTGACATGCGGCCCAAAGATTGCGGACATGAGAAACCTATTAAGACTGACACGAATATCCTAATGTAATTTCTGATCACGTCACATGATATTTACATTTTAATGGCAGATTTGAAACAAGTTACCTTGAGCCGTGTTATGTTGGGTTTGGCATTCTTTATATTCTTCTTTCATCATAGTGTTTTTCTTTTATTATAAAAAATACATTTATTATTGTTATTTTTTTATATTTCTTTTTTTATTCTTTTATTATAATTATATTTTATTTTATATAATATATTTTAAAAAATATATATTTATTTTATTATTTATTCTTTTATGTTTATTTTTTATTTTTGCTTTCCGATAAATGCCACTTGTTTTGATATATTTTGGTATATAATGCAAAGAAGTTATGGGCCCCTATGTTTCTTGTGTTATTTGGCATTAACGTGGTAATAAAATGGCGCTATTATGGTAAATGTCCCAAAATAAATCAAGGTAGTACCATAGTGCCATATCCAAAAAGCATGGTGCAAAATCACAGCAACAGTATTTTGCTGAAATTACAATGTTAATAAACCACAGCACAACATTATAAGCCACAGACCAAAGGACATCATGATCATGGAGTCAAAACTGATTCAAATGCTGTGTTCAGATTGTTTTATTTTCAGTTAATTTTTTATTTATTTATTTTTTCTGTTCTGTTGCAGCTTATTTCTGTTTGGTTGTGGTTTATTTCCATTGTGTTTTCAACTTTGTATTTAGTTGTATTGTGCACCCCAGGGCCACCGTAATGCTCCAATGAATATGGGTTTAGGAACTTTTAGACCATTTTTTTAGTTTATACTGCAAGAAACCCCTCTGCCAAAATAATGTTTGAGTGGTCGCTAAAGCTCAGGGCAATGTTTAACTATTATAGCAGACTGTACCGACAGGGGCAAACTAAGGTTAAATGCCTTTTAAACTGTAAAGTTAGTGTTTTTGACAAGCTATTTGTGCACTTAAGCGTGTGTTAATTAAAGTGAGTGATAAGCTGTCTGTCAGGCCTGTTTTAGAGGGTGGATGTGTACAGATCCTAATCACCACCACCTGTTATTGTGGACTTACACAACATTAATGATGGTGGAGTGCGGAAATGATCTACACATGCTGACTGTAAGGAACACAGAGACCTGGCAACTTTACTTGCCTCCTGAGAAGTTTCTAACCATGAGTTCAGAAGTCACAATTATGACGCTACAGTATGTGTGTTGAAGGGATTTTGGTAAAAATAAATGCATTGGGAAATTTCTTTTTTTTTTTTAATGATTGCTTGCAGCCCCCAGTGGCTGAGGCTGGAAGTGTTGTTGAGGTGAAATGTCCACAGAATGGTGCTTAAAAGCAAGTTGTATTTTTAGTTGTAAATGACATAATACAGTGATAAAGAATGCACAAACTGATGGCAAAAAGTTTGGAATAATGTACAGATTTTGCTGTTTCGGAAGGAAATTGTTACTTTCATTCGCCAAAGTGGCATTCAACTGATCACAAAGTATAGTCAGGACATTACTGATGTAAAAAACAGCACCATCACTATTTGAAAAAAGTCATTTTGGATCAAATCTAGACAGTAGCCATCACTCCAACACCTTATCCTTGAGTAATCATGCTAAATTACTAATTTGGTACTAGAAAATCACTTGCCATTATATCAAACACAGCTGAAAACTATTTGGTTCATTAAATGAAGCTTAACATTGTCTTTGTGTTTGTTTTTCAGTTGCCACAGTATACAATAGACTGGCATGCCTTAAGGTCAATATTAGGTCAAAAATGGCAAAAAAGACACAACTTTCTCTAGAAACTCATCAGTCAATCATTGTTTTGAGGAATGAAGGCTATACAATGCTTGAAACTGCCAAAAAGCTGAAGATTTCATACAAAGGTGTACACTACAGTCTTCAAAGACAAAGGACAACTGGCTCTAACAAGGACAGAAAGAGATGTGGAAGACCAGATGTACAACTAAACAAGAGGATAAGTACATCAGAGTCTCTAGTTTCAGAAATAGACGCCTCACATGTCCTCAGCTGACAGCTTCATTGAATTCTACCCGCTCAACACCAGTTTCATGTACAACAGTAAAGAGAAGACTCAGGGGTGCAGGCCTTATGGGAAGAATTGCAAAGAAAAAGCCACTTTTGAAACAGAAACAAAAAGAAAAGGTTAGAGTGGGCAAAGACACACAGACATTGGACAACAGATAATTGGAAAAGAGTGTTATGGATCTTAACCCCATTGAGCTTTTGTGGGATCAGATAGACTGTAAGGTGCGTGAGAAGTGCCCGACAAGACAGCCACATCTATTGCAAGTGCTACAGGAAGTGTGGGGTGAAATGTCACCTGAGTATCTGGACAAACTGACAGCTAGAATAACAAGGATCTGCAAAGCTGTCATTGCTGCACGTGGAGGATTTTTTGATGAGAACTCTTTGAAGAAGTTTAAGAAGTTCTGAACATTTTCTTCAAATTGTAATAGTAATTTTTCATGTTATTAATGTCCTGACTATACATTGTGATCAGTTGAATTCCACTTTGGTGAATAAAAGTACCAATTTCTGTACATTATTCCAAACTTTTGGCGGCCAGTGTATGTATTAACTCTACCCCTAACCAAACCCTAAACCTAACCATCAGTGGAGTACAAATGTCATTTGAGAGTGAAAATTTAACTTCTGAATCATGCTCATCATTGACTATGTGAACGAGATTACTTCCTGGTTACCACAGGACCAGAACCCGTGTCTCGTTAGACATGGGGAAATGTAACGTTCGAGGGAAATGTATTCATTGTATTCATGCTATTTTAAGAAACAGTAAGTAATATAGTGTGTATACTGCACAGTGAGCAGTATGCTAGTATTTCATTTTGAACATAGCCATTATGTAGGCTTGGGGAATGACAATAGAATTGAATTGATTTGCAGTTATAGGTGTTGCACATATTGCCTGTTTCACAACGGCTCTGAATATGGCTCATCCAGTTAGCTGGAATTATTCGCTTTATAAACACTCTTTCATCTGCCACAGCTGTAAATCCAACCACCGTGCAAACATGTCACCACACGTTTGATTTGTAAGGTGTCCTGCACACTACAGAGGATATGAATACCAGTGTGTAAATATGGTTTGGCTAAATGGAAAACAGGGTCATGACGTACTTTAATAACACGTCTTTTGTTCATCAAACACATCTGACAGACAAGCTTTTATGTTAACCCTCAATGATACACAGTATTCCAATAAAGGAATCATTTCATTAGTTATTCATTTTTCATAAACGATTAACTAATGATTAAACGATTATAGATATTTCTTTTTCATATTTTTGATGAAACCCTTCAGAAAAAGTTGAATACGGCACCAGAAATCACACAGAACAGACTGACTCCTTTATAATGTCAAATTAGCTAAATGCGTCAACTGCGTTAAGTAATGTGATGGCATTGAACATTTAATGAATCTCATTGATTATAAATACAGTGAAATCAAACAATTCCATTAATTCAGTATTGATGGGTTCAATTAGGATTGGTAAACATTTGTAAGACTCTAAAGTTGTTCATACGTAAAAAGATTAGAAGCTGTCAGTATTGTATTTTTCAGTGTTTATGCAAATGTACGGGTCCCACTTTATATTAGGTGTCTTTAACAACTATGTACTAACGTTAAAATACATTAAATTCAATGTGTTTATTGTGTAACTACATGTTGTTATGCAGAATTCTCACTAGATTCACATTTGCTACTGCTGATGTTGAGGTGCACTGAAAACCCTAATAAGTTAACTTTACTTGACTGATTGAAGTTTACTTAACTTGGTGTTCATTAAGAATGAATCCTCTATGAATTATTAATAGCAACTATTTAAATGCCCCCCATAATTTCCCTTTGACCAAAGAAACAAAATTAAATATTTCAACACACACACTCAAATTTCTCAGTACACACATACAAAACTCACACTGACATCCACACCAACACACCCACACAATTTTAGCTGCATCTGAAGTGATCTATTATAGGCCTGCAGTGCTCTATAATACAGCAAACAGAAAATAGGAAAAAAGCATGTATTTGCTCCATAGGCTAAACATGAGAAAAACGGCGCCATCTGGTGGAAAATATTCGATTTAAATTTTGAAGCCAGAACGAAAGCATAATATCATAGAATTCATGATTTTATGCTTTAATGGCACTGGGATCAAATATAGCTTTTTAATGGGTTTCAATGGGGGCATTTTTGTCCTGAAGGTCCTGAGTGTAACTATTTTGTGTACACAGTGTATTATAGATGTATTGTATGAACTGAGGTTGAAATATCAAAATTCCCCCAAAAATACACACCTTTGGCAAAATTTATACCGTTGGCATTAACATCAAAATGATCGAAAAACTAAAATGAAAAAGACAAAAATGTCCCGAAGGTCGCACAAGGGTTAAAGGAAATTAAGTTCAATTAACTTATATTTGAGTTATGAGCCTAAAACTCGACATTTCAGGTAAAGTTTAATTAAGATAACTTGATTTTTCCAGTAATGACATCATTGGAATTTACAGTGTACAGGTAGGGTTAGGGTTTAGGGTAAGGGTTGGGGGTAAGGTTATCAGTGTAATTACAGTTGTAATTAAATGCATTTACTTTAAATGTAAGTACAATGCAACAATGTATTTATATCGAATTCTTAAGTACATAGTAGTTAAAAACACCTAATATAAAGCAAGTCCAATGTTCGTGTGCTAGAACTACACTTATGTAAGAATACATGCAAATACTCATAAGATCACGTTGAATTTAAGGATAAAAATATGTACTGCAGTAAAAATTTTGAGATATGTTGCCATATTGTAATTTTGTATCACAACAGAAAATGGTAACAATAGTTTTTCTTTAAAAGTATACATTTCCCTTCCAAGTCACACGTATGTTTGTACACTTGGAACTCCTACAAAATTCAGTTGAGAGAATCATTTGTACAAAGTCGACGGCAGGATGAAATACGTGAAGGGGCCTTTGGAATTTCGATGACGCAAGCATCAAAGGAACTCTTAAATGCATTTTTCGCAGTAAACAGGTCGCTGGTCACGTGGTTATTGGATCAAAGATATTGCTGCTCGAACACATGTTTATCATGGCTCACTTTGTGCCTGTTCATGAGATTACAGTGTAGTGATTTCATTTACTGTACTAATTTACCTCGTGTATACGGCTTAGCTGCGATGATGAGATGACTATACGTATTCATGGGAAAGCTGGATTAAATGTGCTAGAATACCAGTGGAAAAGTTTATTTGTTCATTCAAAGCTCAGGAGACTTGATGGAGTTACTTGAGCATCAGCTTGTCTCAGATGATTCTCCCAAAATTCCCAAGGAGAAATACAAGCAGCATGTCTCATATCATTTGGCCTTGAATTTGATGAGAAATATTTACATTCACATTTGAGATCTCTGACTTTTGATTGGCGAATTGGAGCAGAGTTTGGGGCCTTGTTGAGATCTCTTCTGAAATTGAAAGCATTGCAGTCTAGATGCTCAGTTGTAATTTTATATACCAAATGTATGTAAATAAACTTCTTATCAGCACGAAAGCCACCATGGAGAGATAGAGAGACAGCTTATACACAAGTTATTGGCCCTTAACTAAAATGGTTTTTAAATAATTATGGAGTCATTTAATCCAGGACTACATTTAACATGAATCCAAGAGTTCGGCTTTATAATTATCATAGTCATATATCATAAAGAGACAGTGAGTAATATTTCAGTACACATAAAAACACCAGCAATGCAAGTACATTCCATTGTTGCAGATTATCTTGCCAAATCTGTCAGACAGTTGGCTGTTTTTCAACAATGAAAAACAGCACAAAAAGAATGTATAAAGAATTCCGGGAACCTTTGCCAAAATCAGTTGCTGTTGTGGTGAACATCAGTTAATATGGCATTCCAGGGACCAGTTTAAGGCAGGGCTCCTCTCTAACTGCCGGTGTGGAAGAAGATGTACCTCACTGTAATTGGATCCTTGGTGAATGAACATAAACAAATGTTCAGCAACATCAGATAAGATTCTAAGACAACTGCCAGACACCTCTTACAGGGCAGGAAGGGGGAACTTCTGCACACACCAAACTCATTCCTAAGGTTTAAGCAAGAATTGCCGTAAATTCCTTCAGGACCTCCTGGATGCAGCAGCAGTGGAGGGCCACAGAGATCTATTCTATAGATCTATAGGTTTGGAGGCCTTAAATTTATATAAACTGCAACACATCCACTCTATCTTCATGCAAAGCACAGTTTATGTTAATGGTTATTGACTGTTAACACAACAACTCATGGGACAGACCTATTAACAGATAAACGAATGCATGGACGGTGACTTAACCGTTTCTTATAGTGTTTGGTCTCTATCTGTTCCATACGATGTCTTTAATAATTTGAAAGAGGTTTGGTAAAGAAATAATGCATGGGTAAAACATTAAATACACTGTTTTAACACTACTTTTCAATGCAAATGAGTTCCACACTAGGGTGGGCAACACCGTGGCCACTTCAGACACCACTAGCCAGTCACATTCCAGGATCGGAAAGGCGCCAGATTTCAATCTCCTCCTCATCAGAAGGGGATAAATATGTCCCCCGGGTAGACACACCCTTGTCCTGCATTTCCAACTCGACGGGGAAGGAGACATTAGCAAACACACCATGTCCTGAGTTTCTGACCTGACGAGGAAAGAGGCTACAAGATAGTTGAGGTTAATATTGCTTTATTGCTATATTGCTGCACTCTAGGTGGAAAAGGGCCCCAGCACCTTATCTGACCCTTATGGCCCCTCCAGCAGCGCAGCCCAGTCCACAAAGGACCTCTGCATCGGCAGACATTGCCTGTCCCACACGGCTCCTCAGTGACGCATCCAGCCTGCAAAGGACCCTGTGAAGATTCAACTGACCCAGCTGCCCAGTCCACCCTTGAAGGACCCTCTTGGCGCAACCAAAGTTCAGCATCCTCCAGCCCAGCATGGCAACGACTACTGGGTCGCAGCTCTGCGCCCTTCCCACTGCACGCCACCCACATCGCCAGTGGAAGACGTCTCTACTGATCACCCGACTGTGTGGAACATAAATATAAACTTACCAAACCTCTTTCTAGAGACCTTGGCATTATTTTATACCTGTAGCATATGTTTTTCTAACTTGCTTAGATATATTATTTGTTTAATGATAAATAAGCATTATTTATCACCATTTTGCCAGAGCCATTAGGTGGTTTCCCATAAGGAGCATTCCCATACAATTCTCTCCCATTGCTACATTCAGTTCAACAGCATTGCATTTATCCACTCTGTGTTCAAATCATTTATTTGTTTTATTGTTTAATTCAGTACTTTCCTTTTTGGTTATTAGTTTATTATCCTTTAGCAGTGCATATTCGTTATTAGCATTATTAATCATTGTGGTATTTACTCTTGCATATCTATTGTTAATAAATTTCATGAATTTTATTACAACTGTGTCTTCACTGTGTTGATGTCAAAGACATCAGCTGACTAACTCCCTCTAGTTTACATTAATTCTAAATTATCAAACAGCTGTTTTGGGAGTGTTCTTAAATTAAGATAGTATTCTTAACTGGTGCCCCATATTGCAAAGGGGGAGGGGTCATCTGATACACTCATAACCACACCTTAAGTGACACGTGATCAAATATCACTATGTCATCACTGAATTGAGTAGAAATCACTACACTGTCTAAAATAACACGGCTGGTAACAAACTGTCTTATTTGTGTCAATACAAGTATGCAGACACAAGACGTGAATGCTTAGCCAATGCATTGCAAGTGCACAGTCGTGTCGTACATAATGATATCTTGCATTACTTTGGCAGTAAGAAACCTCAGTTCTCATGGGGTCAATAGAGTTTCCTTCAAACATCTGTGCCATTTCACATGCGTTCTTATTCTGCTAACTAAAAACATGCCAATAGTTAGTTGAGGTCTGCATGCTATATTATATTTAATAAATGGAGAAAGAGATATGAGAAAAAAGACTAATATCACTTTGTGGCTTTGCTGATAATAAAACATGCACTTGTATTGAGTTATGAATTGCACTCGGACACATTTTGGAACTCCATGTTTTAAAGTCCCATTCAGGGCAAATCAGTCAACTCGGCCGCTATCTTTGGAACGCTCCCGGGCAGCTCTTTTCTATAGATGCGAGCGGGATAAAAATACAGCTCCTATATACTTGAATGGGGAAAGACAGGAATCTCCATAACAGTTGGCCAAGATTAAATTTTTCAAATCAGCGGTAAAATCTGACAACAATTGTTTAATAAATTGTGCTTCTTTAGCGCAGATCGTGCTAAAAACATTATTTTTTTAGCGCATACGTGTTCTCGAATTAACTGACAGCTGATGTCTGTATCTAAAAGTAGATTGACTCTTTGACCTGTAAGGCTGGACTTCCTTTTCCACTCCCACCCAATTGAGTGTTCCTATTTCTCGCATTCATTTTATTACAAGGGCTAAATAGTCTCTGGATGGCTGTCTAGACGGTAACACCCCAGCAGTCTCGGGAGAGTCTCATTCGCTGTTACTAAGGTTAGGTTTAGGGTTAGGGGTAGGTATAGGCTTTCTGCAGGACTCCAAATATACACAGTGTGAACGTTACATGCAGTTCTCACGAGACTTTAGGTAACTGGGTGTTTACCTTCCAGACTCAACCTCACTGGTTGTGTGAAACTGATCTTGCGTTGCTAGTGTTTTGTAACATAACAGATAAGTATTTTCACAATGTTTCTGAAACGGTCAGTATTTGTGACAAAACTTTTATTTTTCATTTGTAGTGTAACTTGTCTAAAAGTTGTTATTTTGTACTTATAATTTTTGATAATCTAAAAACTGCACATCATGAGATATAGAGAGATATATATATATATACTGTACATTCTAATTTTAGGTGTGGTTTCTAGAAAGTTTTAAAATGTTTTGTGTTTGCTGGGGATTCTATTTCGCTTATGTCCACTGTGGTTCCCCCTTGTGGAATCGCTGAGAATAAACGTGTTGTGTTACGATTACACTTGCATAGTGGAACACAACGATGTGTGAAATAAAACTTGTGTAGTAATACAAATTTATTTGCACAATGTTTCCAAAATGTTTCATTTTAGTTGGATAAAATTAAGACATATTTGTGACTAAAATGTCATTTTTCATTTTTACTTTTCTCAAAGTTGTTGATTGGTACTGATCATTTTTGGTAATCAAAGTACTGTACGGAAATCACATGTTTTGGTTATTTAACCTCTTTAACTTACTATGAATACACAGTACATTCTTATATCTTTCACTTAAGTTAACCTTGTTGACTGAGTATATATTCAAATACTCTGTGTTCCATAAAGAAAAAAGAATAATCTGGCTTATGTCATATTTACACATCCAAATGTTTCATGTTATGTTTCTTTATTTTTGCATTATTTTTAAATACATCTGAATTATTTCCCAAAATGACCTCTTTATGGATTATTTTTTAATTCCCAGGAATTTAACTTTGCTTTCTCAGATGTATAGACATGTAAGTGCTATGGATCTTAAAAGAGGTTTATTTATTATGGATACAGAATTGAATATGTAAATCGGCTTTTCCCTTTGGGTTCAGTATGCAGCCTTTTGGGATGTTATCTTTGAATTTGAAATTGTCTCACACTTTCAAGTGCCAGACAGTTGTACGGACTGACGGACGTGTTGTGTTTGAGAAAGAGAGATACAAGAGACAAGAAACTAGAGCAGGACTGAGAGACAGAGAGAGTGAGAGAGAGAGAGATAATGTACTTGTAATCTTTTGATTATTCCTCTGACCCAGAGGTCATGATTTTTCTCTTGTTGTCATGGAAGTTCATGCTGAATACAGGACAGGCTGTCTCCCACTGTGCGTTATGTAATATCACATAACATTATTAATATCTCACATAATATCTCTTTTTTTCTACATGGAAGATCAGTTTATCCAGTGAAACTTCATGGTTCCCTGTACTGAGTGTATTTGGCATAACGTACACTTTAAAATGAACATACTGTACAGTGGCCCCAAACATATTTGGAGTATAGCAACCTTATAAATGCATGAATGTCATTGCATTTAAAAGGGTCAACTCTGTAACTTAAATAATAATAATAATAGCTTTGGGTAAGGGGTTAGAATTTATGCTTAGGTTTAGGTTTGGGGTTAAACTTCATATAAAAAGTAATAACATCATTCTTTGGGTTGTTCAATTTTCTCTATTTGAGGAAAAGTCATACAGTTAGTTTTCGTAAATTGCGAGTATGAGTATTTCTGAAAGCCTGCTATACCAAAGCATGATTTTAATGGGACAATCACAATAAAACTATGGAAGAAAGAAAAAACATCAGGGATTTGAAAGCATTCTTATAATGTTTCCTAAATTTAACCCCTTATTCAAGCCCTAAATCTAAAACTTTAAAGCGTATTACAGGTTACTGACACACATTAGTCAATTGCATTGCTTAAATAAATATGGAATGAGTAACTAAGTTTATTTGCAAACATTTCCTTTCTTAAAATAAAGTGTTTGATGGGAAGCTTGCTAAAATTGATGCCTATATTGTATCGACTTGAAATTCTGTAAATTGTGTAAATTTGGTAGGTCTTTAAATGAATAAATGTTGTATCTTTTTTTGTACAAGCCAAGTTGTACGATATCTTATGATTTGTCATGAGACTATGTTGGTTCATTACGTATTTGTTACATGAACTCGTGCATTTACTAAGAACATAATCTATGGCACTTTTAATACGGTATGCAAAAACCATGCCAAGATTCAAATGATGTTTGACAACGGTAATAATCTGTGTTATGTGAATTTCGCTCTTTTGCAGATCGAGTTTCAAGCCGTTTCGTAACATCAAAAAGGCTGTGTTGATGCGGGAAAGAGGAAGTTCAGACCAGGCTAAACAATCTTCCCATAAAGCTTCCCATAAACAAGCTTCCCATAAACATCTCTGGTTTTATTTTAATAAATCTCTCCTGGCTTTCTGACAGAAGTGTTATATCTACTGGAAACCTTCTACTAACATCTCCGTTTATTCTCTACTAGTGTTCCCGCTGAAAGTTTAATGCAGTCCAGAGGCAGCAATCATCCTCTTGGCCAACTCTCATTTCATAATGTCTCCCTCCGTCCTGTCCATTCTGTCTCAGAGTCTCATCCAATTAGGTTTTAACACAAAAGGGAAACCAGATATTGTCTAAAAGTTTAAAGGCAATGAGACCATTTGCTCCTTGTAAAACGGACATGCGAATTAACATTCATTAAGGCCAAAAACATACTTTACACAAGCATAGGCAAATGCAAGCACTTGGCCAACATGCGCTTAACGACAGTTCACATTAATGGCCACTATAGCGCCCCTTTTGGCAACGTTGAGAATGCAACGCGTACTTGCATTGTGTTATGAATTGCGGCCTGACACATTTTTATAATGCAGTAACACATGGGATCAAGCTTGCATAGCTAGAAGCATGCATGTACATGCATTTGCATAGAATAAGTTTTGGCCTTAAGGCTCAAAACATACTCTACGTGAATAAGTGAGCACAAGTACCTGATATTGTGCTTTGTTGTGTTTCAGGTTAAAAGTTTATGTCATTCCAAACAACATAAATTTCATTCTGGTCCTCACATAAAGCTATAGTATGCAGCCTGATCTCATGAAAATTACTTTACAGTGGCAACATTTTTGCAAAACTAAATTACATGCTACATTACATGTTCCGCTGCAGTTTCCCAGTGAAACGTCCAGCGGGGGGCGCCAAAAAGCGAGTGCAATGGTATTGTAATCAGACAAGGTTTTTTAGGTGAATGTTAGATGGAGGTTCAAATGAGTAAAACATACCTCCCTAATGTAAAACTTTTAACCTAGACCTAATCAACAGTGTCCTAAAAGGAAATGCAAAACCACATCATTTTGTGTCGCTTCTATGACACTTTTGTCTCATATGTCAGCTTGTGTGCTTGGCTGGTTTCGAACCACGGTCTTCTGAGTCCAAAGTCCAAGACTCTATGAGGTGAGCTACTGCAGAAACTAAGCAAATAGAATAAGTCTGTCAATGTAGGGGTGTCTGTAATACAAGCATTAAAAAGTAAATGTGTTTCGATATCATAACATAGCAGTGTGTGAGTAATAGAGAGAAAAATAAGTCATAATCAGCCGTTGTACTCGTGAATCAAACGCACAGTTATTGTAGCGCCTCAACAAAACCGCACAAAACGTACAACGCGACACATAAAACTCAGTTAGCAAAAATTTTGTTATAGTAACGTTCATTCTACGAGACTAGGTTGACCGAGTGGCTTAAGGAGACTTGGAATATTGCGCACAAGTCATATGGACTATGTTTATGATATGTTTATGGTGCTTTTGCATCCTTTTTGTAGCTTGAAAGCTCCAGTCCCCATTCATTGTAATTTCATGGAAAAGAGCGACCAACACAGCATTTCTTCAGAATTTCTCCTCTTGTGTTCCACAAAAAAAGGTAAGGCCACATCCGCACTAATAACTTCGTTTTCAGTTTCCTAACGTCATCGTTTTCCAAAGTGTGCATTAATGGAGAGACTTATAGACTAACGCTTTGTTTTCAGAAGAGTAAAACACCGTTCTAGTGTGAATGAGAGGCGGAAACGTAGCGAAATGAATGCATTTTCAAACTAAAACGTATTATTGTGGACTTGACTTAAGTCAAATGGTTTTGGAATGATATGAGGGTGAGTAAATGATGACAGAATTTTTGGGTGAACTATTCCTATAAACATAGTCTTCCTGGATGTAAAGTTAAATCAAATCGCTTAATTGTCCAAATTTTGGTCATTAGAATTCCGTGAGTGATCCAACAAAAAAAGATCTAGTTATGCTCTGATCTGAACTTGTGAATAATGTCAAAGTGTGTCCGTAAAACTTCTTAAAAGTAGTTGTTCTTTTGCCCCGGGGACGAACAGGACTTTGGACCGGCCTCGTTTTAAAGCAGTCCATTCTATAGCGAAGTCATAGAGATGGTTCGATATAAAATGACCTCATGCTTTTATTCATTTAGAGGACAGAGTCAGATCTATAACTAATAGCTTGTTATGCCTGTGTGTTTTTTACATTCAGAGTTTTAAGAGCATTAGATATGAGAGCTGATTAAAAATGCATAATGTATAAGACTTATTGCTGGTCAGTTATGGCATTGCATTAAACGGCGTACAGAGAATATTGAGAGTATCAAAAGTAGGTTTGCATTCTTGCTAATTAAAATGGTTCTTTTTGTTGCTTTTCCATGATGAATAATTAAAGATTGTACTTAATGTAACAATGTATGCAATTATGCATGATAAGGATTCTACAGGTAACTACACTTACCTCCATTCTTCTTCTTCTTCTTCTTATTATTATTATTGTTATGTATTTGTAAAGCCCATTTGCTCTTTGCCTTGCATGAGCAAATCATTCCAATAGTTTATTTGTTTTTTGGTTTTGTACACAGTGCAAAGATTGTACAAAGATTTTCTGAATACACCCCCTACGTTAATAACACCTTTCCTGTCTGCCACCGACTTCTATTGTCAGAAACTGTTAGGTGTGGCTTTCTATTGGCCGGTCACCTTGGCAACGGTGAGGCGGTCGGTCGATGGGCTGAGTCGAAAGGTCTATAATCAGAGACTTAAAGCCATTAGTCCTGACCAAGCGCAGATTGAGAGGGCTTGAATTCATGAGCTTTGACAGTTGGCATTCTGCGCTCTTAAAACGGAGCATGACGTTAATGGTGACAGGCTGTCAATCCTCGAGAGCGTTGAAGGAGAAAAGCTAAGCTCTTGACTTCAGCGGCACGGAAAACAGCACAAGTTCATGCTGAATGAGGTTTAGCTCGCAATACAAAATCCTACTTTTGTAACTCAACAGCAACTGTTTTTATTTTGGGTCAGACAAGTACTTTAAAGCTGGCTTTCTCCTCTACTGTTTGTCAGCCCTGTTGTAAGGCTGGGCATCAGTGAAAACATACAAATATTGATTGACATGTGGTGGTGTGTACAACGGGGCTAAAGGCCCCCCATGGTAACAGGCACTTTTGATTTTATTTTCTACATTGATTTTGTTCTAACATTTATAACTTTTAGAATATTGCAAATTTTTGTAAAATCCACATGAGTGGGGGGGAAATAAATTTGTTATGAAGAATGTTCAAGTGGGCTCACATTGACTGATTCAGTCACAATGGAGATTAATTTCTTTAAAGAATGCTTGCGATGTTTTGAAATGAAAAATGTCAAATTAACAGGAAATGGTGCACCCTTTTCTGAATGACTGAATAAGCATCATCTTAAAGGGATAGTTCACCCAAAAATTTAAAAGTTTTCTTATCATTTACTCACCCTCTTGCCATCCCAGACTTTCTTTCATCTGCAGAACACAAGTGAAGATTTTTAGAAGAATATCTCAGCTCTGTAGTTCCAGTGAATGGTGACCAGAATGATAGCTGTGGGTGAGAAACAGTAAATATTTAAGTCCTTTTTTACTACAAATTTCCACTTTAACCAGCCCTCCTATGCGTGTTCAGGAGGGGACCAAATTCTTCAGTTTTTTGGTGATTCATGTTCTTTGTGCATATAGCCACCTACTGGGCAGAGGAGAAAGGAAAGGGAAAGAATAAAATAAACCATATTTTCAGCCCATTAGGTGGCGATATGCATGAAGAACATGAATCGCCAAAAATAAGAGGAAGACTTCTCGTGATCGAGCATAGGAGGGCCGATCAAAGTGAAGATTTATAGTAAAAAAGGACTTAAATATTGATCTGTTTCTCACCCACACCTATCATATCACTTCTGAAGATGTGCATTAAACCACTGAGTCTTATGAATTACTTTTACAACTTACTATCCTTTAGCTTTCAGATTTTCACTGAAGATACAACGTCTGACTTCGGCAAGGAGTCGAGTTGTTTGGTACTGTATAGTATTTGGACACATAAATGTTAATTTTGTCTTCATGTACACACCCTCATGTTGCTCTAATCCCAGCTTGATCAAAACAAAAATAGCTGCCTTATTACACATTTGGCTGCAGTTTCCCAGTGAAATGTCCATTAGGGGGCGCCAAAAGCGAGTGAAATGGTGTCGTAATGAGAAGAGGTTTTTAAGGTGAAAATTAGATGGAGGTTTTAAAGATTAAAACAAACTTATTTTAAAGTGTTACCAATTTTTTTTTTTTTATTCTATGTCACAGCTTTTTCCCAGGCAGTCTAATTTGACCCGATCAAAACGTCTGAACAGTGATATCAAACTTTCTTTCCCATTTTTCTCTTTTGTCTCACACATACACACAGAATCATTGACTGTGTGAGCAGGTTTAAATGAGTCAGGCCTTATACGGTCACACTGACTTCTGTGACTTCAGATCGCATTAGTGACACACGCTGTGACTGGACTCCTCGTTAATTCCACCCACTGATGCATTGCGGCCAGCTGTCCGCTGTGTCACCATGCGAGCCTGTGCTGTGATCCTGACTCTCTCAGGGAAGCGTCTGATTGGCTGAGGACGAACAGTCTAAACGCTCCATCAGCTGTCTTATGGGCTCCAAAGTGGCCACATTACAAAGAAGTTGGAAAAATTGGAAAACCCTTACAAGGAGACAAACACACACAGTTAAAAAGTTCTTCCTGCTGTCCGGGGTTCATCAGTGTAATACATCATCGAGACACTGATCACTGACTGGACATTTAGTAGTAAAACAGCTAACCAGCTTTTAGCTTTCAGATTTTCTCTGAAGATACAATGTCTGACTACGACAAGAATCAAGTTGTTGGGTACGGCATAGGATTTGGACACAAAAATGTTTATTTTGTCTTCATGTACTCACTCTCATATTGCTCTAAACCCAGCCTGATCAAAACGAAATTACCTGCCTTATTACACGTTTGGCTGCAGAGTCCCAGTGAAATGTCAGCGGGGGGCACCAAAAGCGAGTGCAATGGTGTCATAATCAGACAAGGTTTTTAAGGTGAACATTAGATGGAGTCTTTAATGAGTAAAACGTACCTCCCTACCTAAAACTTTAACCTAGACCTAACCAATAGTGATCTACTATCAAATGAGAGGTAGATACAAAACAGACATCCTTACCCTAACCAACACCTAAACCTGACTTATAGTGTCCAAAAACAAAATGCGAACTGAAAAGCACATTTTCTGAAGCAACCACATAATCAGTAGTTGTAGTTGTGATTTGTGTGAAAGTGAATAAAACGCACAGTTGTCATAGTGCCTCTAGTGTTCATTTCACCAGGAATCTTCGAAGAAACGTAGAATTCGGCACATGCAGCTTTATAGTCTATAAGTCTAGGTTGTCCAAATTTCACTGAATGGGGACAGGAGCTTTCAATCTTCAAAAAGGACACAAAAGCACTTTAAAAGTATTCACTATGACTCATGCTATATTCCATGTCTTTTGAAACCATCCGATTTGTGTGACTCATGTAATACATAATGCTGTGAAGGAGTGATTTAACACACACCGTTGCTTATTACTAATATGCTTTATATAGAAGTTTCTTAACTATTTGTTATATGAAGGTCACATTAAAGATGACTCAGAAACTTTTCACCAGGTCTTCATAATTTATTCTGGTACTTTTAAGCGCCTTTTATGTATAGATTTGACTGTTTTATCCTTGTCCCAGACGCACAGAATATTTTTATTGGGCGTGATTTCCAATCAAGCTGTAATTTTGCTAAATTACTCAATTAAAAAAAACACAGTTATTTAATTGTGTGTATTGAATATTTTTATAACTTTTTTTTTCCATAATTAATCGCACTAAATGTACGTTAAATCGACAGCCCATATGTAAATACACTCAGTGACCACTTTATTAGGTGCACCTGTACACCTACTTATCCATGTGATTATTTAATCAGCCAATCGTGTGGCAGCAGTGCAGTGCATAAAATCATGCAGATACGGGTCAGGAGCTTCAGTTAATGTTCACATCATCCAACAGAATGGGGAAAAAATATGTGATCTCAGTGATTTTGACTGTGGCATGATTTTTGGTGTCAGACGGGCCTACCATCTGCGTACCTCAGCAGAAATCGAGATTCATCAGGCCAGGTGATATTTTTCCAGTCTTTAACTGTCCAGTTTTGGTGAGTCTGTGCCCACTGCAGCCTCAGCTTTCTGTTCTTGGATGACAGAAGTGGAACTCAACGTGGTCTTCTGCTGTTGTAGCCCATCCGCCTCAAGGTTCGACATGTTGTGCATTCTGAGATGCTATTCTGCTCACTACAATTGTACAGAGTGGTTATTTGAGTTACTATAGCCTTCCTGTCAGCTCAAACCAGTCTGGCCATTTTCTGTTGACCTCTCTCATCAACAAGACATTTCCATCCGCAGAACTGCCGCTCACTGGATGTTTTTTGTTTTTTGGCACCATTCTGCGTAAATTCTAGAGACTGTTGTGTGTGAAAATCCCAGGAGATCAGCAGTTACAGAAATACTCAAACCAGCCCGTCTGGCACAAACAATCATGCCACGCTCCAAATCACTGAGATTAAATTTTTTCCCCATTCTGATGGTTGATGTGAACATTAACTGAAGCTCCTGACCCATATCTACCATATTTCCCCAATTCAACTGTCATTGAGGTTAGTGCCACTTTTGGACCCTGTACGTAAGACATCTGTCATGTCTGTCAGCATGTTTAAATGCTTGTCACAATCTTCAATTAAAAGCAAATCGTCTACCAGCACCTACTTTAAAATCCTTCTAAGTTAAATACGTATACTGTTTTTAAACACATTAAAACAAATGGAGACAACATCACTCAAGTAAACAAACCGTTAAGAATCAAATCATATTCTGTCTATGCGGCCTACAAAGGGAAGAAAGTGCATTAATAATCTGAATGCAGCAAGAAAAATTAAAAGGACTTTTAAAAGCGCAAGACTTTGGTTTAAATTATGCCCTTTAGATTTGTGTGGCTCTGTGATCAGCATATCAGATGTGGTCATTTCTGCATGGGTTATTATATGACTAATGTGAGTTCGGTAATGAAAGCGTTGTATTTGAAGTATAAAGTCAGATTTTGATATTCTATGCTTATGTGTAAAAATGGATCACACACGTATTCCTCTGTAGCTTCTTAAAATCCTTTTGATAAAAACTGTGTGTTCTCTGCCTTCAGGACCAAAAGGGCTATACAGTAAGTGGCTTTATGGGTCTGGTCAAACACAAAATCAAGGTGAGGTGTGTAAATTTATTCCAAATGAAATATTTTTCTCGTATCCAAGTAAAATATGCAGAGATAACTATACTATAACCCATTTGCAAGGGGACATATTTTTGCAATTCTGTTTAGCGCCGCAAAATTACAGCTTTTTCTAAACTGTGACACCGCACCTGAATAGAAATGTAAATTAAAGCCATACTGCAAGAATAAAAAACGCACTGCTGTATACATACATAATAGATGATATCCGACAGATGTTTGAGCCTTAAACCTGAAGCAGCACACGGGACACTTTGCTCTCTGGTCCTGATAGTATTATCGGTAGAAGGCTTTTTTCTACGCTTCACTAAAATCATGAATGCAGTCTCACATGAATTAATCTCACAAAAAATCCCTATTCAGCTGCCCTGACTCCATCAAACGCAGCTATACCTTCACTTATATCTAACATTAGCCACTGATTGCTTTCCACGTAAGGTCTAGACACAACAGATGCAGATTTCTGTGTATTAATGCATTGTTATGGGTTCATGGAATGTTCCAGGTTCAAAAGAGTTCAGCCCTATGAACGCCGTCTGTGATGTAGTGTTGATTTCAACAGACAATAATTTTGACTAATCCCTCAATTTGTAAAAACGAACAAAATTACATTTACAGTAATGCACTTACAATGGAGGCTAATAGGGTAAGTGTACTGCAGGGGTTAAAAAGCAAATATGCGAAGATTGTTTTTTGTTAAAGTGCTTATATTAATTGTTCTGTACCAAAAAATGTGCATTATTTAAGATGAAAAATGTAACAAAATTATTGTATTAGTGGTGCGACTTCATTTCTTGGTGATTGAACTTCTTTTTTGATTTTGCGTTACAGACGAAATTCCTGTTTGTTCCATGTAAACCTAGACAGGGTTAGTAAGTGATTTTATTACACAGCGCTGTGGAATACTCGATTCTGATTGGCCAGTGGCGCCATCTAGTGGTCTGATATCTCTGAGTAACAACCGCACATCTGGGTATTACAAGTCAGCCTATTGTTATCGCACAATAAACCCCGACAGGGTGATCAGGACCCAGACGCGAAGCGGAATACTCTTGTATCACCCTGTCGGGGTTTATTTTGTGATAACAACCAGCTGACTGTACATTATCCCGCTTATTACAAGACTACTTGCCAAATAAACAAATAAATGGACATGAAACATTGATTTGCGCTGAAATTATTTTATTAGCTTACTTGTAGAGATCTCACAGTGATCCGAGAAGCAGGAGAGATGGTTCACAGAACCCGGATGAGCGGTTCGATACATCTTAATCCCCTGACTGTCTGACTGTACATTATGCCTTACTTATTTTACTAATCTCATATTAACATTTAAAAATGTTAAATCTTGTGGCTATACTTTTGTAACAGTGTGTATTTTAACCAGGGATTAGAAGCGGTTCAAGAAAGGAAAACAAAAACCGAAAACAGATTGTTTGCTTAACAGAAAATGGGAACAAAACCCCTTTTAATTGTTCCGGAGTGAAAACATTATTTTTACAATGCTAGTAACCAGTTAATAATGTTATTATTTAATTCCGATAATTTTTCATGAAACCAAAGAGCAAAGGGTTTATCATGGCCCCCATAGTACGAGAAATTGTAATCAACCACAATCGCAGCTGTGACATTTGGTAGGCTATATTTAAATATTAAAGCTGAAGTATGTAATTCCTGTGACACTATCGGCACCAAATGGAACTGCAAAAATAAACGTTGTCTTCAAAACAGCTTTCTGAACGCCCCCCATCTGCCGTTGGCCAAACAAAGAGATAGTCCTGCCCCCAGCTCACACCATTGGTTGAGT
Source organism: Myxocyprinus asiaticus (assembly GCF_019703515.2). Taxonomy (NCBI): domain Eukaryota; kingdom Metazoa; phylum Chordata; class Actinopteri; order Cypriniformes; family Catostomidae; genus Myxocyprinus; species Myxocyprinus asiaticus. The sequence goes on along the minus strand of NC_059380.1, from coordinate 39,455,789 downwards.
AAAGTTGTTGGGGCGTGTCTAAGAGGGTCACTCAAAACAAACAGAAATTTTCAAAGTGCCACAGAAAGACAGTGCTTATAGTTTTTAACAAAATTTATCTATTAATGACATGTCTCTGCATATTAAGCTAGGATAGGAGAAAGTATTTTAACACAGAAAAAGTTACATACTTCAGCTTTACTGATATTAAAAAGACATTATTTTAAAATTGGATGCATATTTTGGGCTTGTTTTTCCAGACCTGGTTGCATTTTTATTTTTTGTGAGATTTGGCAACACAGTAGTTGGTATATCACCCACCCTTATGTGTAGGCTACTCTCATTTGAAACAGAACATAATAAACTTTTTTTTTTATTCTAACCAGCATTTGGCAAGCAGGCCACGGTATGCCGGAGCCAGAATGAGAAAAAAAAAAATCCCTGATATTAACATTTATCTCAATGCATTGCCTTGCCCCCATAGGCTTCCATTGTTGCATTAGTGTAAATATGAGTCTGCAAAAGTTGCAAAAAAATTCATAAAGTTTATTTTATGTGCTAATCAACATAATGCAACAAATGCAGTCCATAGAGCTTAACTTGTACTGATCCCAAAACATTCCTTTAAGCAAAGCAACAAGTAAAACAATGACTTCCTGTGTTTAGTAAAGGCCAGACTGAGAGCGGCAACAATGAAGTACAGAAATGGGTCAGAGGGGGTTACTTTACATTAATAGGGTTTTACGCAGGGGGCTTATATAGTCGCTATGTTATATCTCTGAGAAATCGTCTGCCAGCAGATTAAATGAGTTTATGGTGATACTATGGCTGGCTGCATAAAAAAACTAAAAAACAAAAGAGATTTCACGAAAACGCATTATGTTGTCTAAGAGCATGATTATCGTTTTTGAGTTATGCATGTATGGCAGTCAGTGGGTATTAAACACCCGTCTATTTCTCTCCAGTGTGAATGTATGCATCCTTAGAGAGAATCTGCAAAAGATAAAATATTTTAAAACAGTGAATAATGCGTCTGAGATCCACAAAACATCATTACCATATAAATAAGAAGCTGCCAGTCAGCGTGAGAAAAACCCCCAGAAAGATTGCAAAAAAAAAAAACTTTCTTGGTGCAAGTAAACATATACAAACAAGACGATGTAAAAGTTTGAACACACCAACTCATTCTTTATTATATACAACAGTAAGTTTTAGTCCTCTAATCTGATTGGACAAGCGGCATTCCAAGAGAGCTGATATCTAGTATAACAGCATTGGGATGCTTACAATATGAAACTATTGATTTAAAGTTGTTGATTATAAGTATAGAATCAATATACAGTATTTAAAGTAATTGCACAACATTCATTATACAAATATATAATAGTGGTGCACCGATCAGGAAATTTGAGGCCGATACTGATATCCGATTTTTTAACACTAAGATTTGTTTTTAAATGCTCTTTGCCACACTTTTGCAACTTACATTGTGCAGTTGTACGTTTATGCCCCACACAGTTAAATTACAGTAACAGTACAAAAAGGTTCCACTTGTTATCATTATTTAACAACATTACTGTAGTTAACATGAACTAATGAACTTAATGTTAGTTGCAACATATACTAATACATTTTTAAATCAAAAGTTGTATTAGTTAACATTAATGCACAATGAACTAACATGAACTAACAATGAACAATTGTATTTTTATTAACTAACATTACAATTAATAAAGGCTGTAAAAATATATTGTTCATTGTTTGTTTATGATACCTAATGTTAACGAATGGAACCTTTTTTCTAAAGTAACCAAAATTACATTAAAATTACATTAATTGTGAATACATTTATTTGTTTTGAAACAGTTATGAATAGTTCTGTTGTCAATATCAAAAGGTCATTGTGACATACTGGTAAGCAGTATAAGTCACGAGAGCATCACGCACAGCAGAGATACGTTCAAATATAAGAAAAATATATCCATTACCAGCTCTAAAACTGCTCTGGTGAGAAATCATTAATATCTATGATTTATTTACTGTCTTTCGCGTCTTGTTTTAACTCAAATCACTAATTATTAAGCAAATGTGTGAAGACGCGGTGCCGTTATTGAAGGTTAAACAGTTACATCTGTTTTTGTGGTATTGTAACCAACATTAATCTGATTTAAATTGGGATCCTCACAGAACAGCACTGAGAAAAGTGACTGACGAGATATTGAGATCACCTGGAGAGCGCGCATGTTTGATCGACATCGAGAGCGCTCATGTTAAAAAGAGTAAAGCTGAAAGTGGTCATGATCGCTCAAACAGTCTCTATCGCCCCACACATGTGATTGTCACGACTCGCGTTATATCACATGTATTCAGATTTGTATTTGCATGCTTATTTGTTGTTTAATTCGTTTTTATACCCGTTAGCAGCCTCTTTATCCTCTTCCTGCTCACTGTGCAGTGGGTCATAATAGCTACCGTAATGACTCTAGAAAATAGGCAACTTAATATTCATACACTTGTCATTCTTGAACATTTTTAAAAACAAACCCGCATATTCATCTGAATAACAGCATGTCTGAAAGTTTACATTCGTGAATACTTAGAACTGACAACAATTCACCCTCCAGAGGCCACACTGTCATGCATCAAGGGCTGAGCAAGCGCTCATTCATTAGAGTAGAAGTGTATGTGTGATTCCCTGCGTGCTGCAAAAAAGATCGGCCCTGATTCTAGGCACGATCAGCCAATCACAGACTTAAAACAAAGATCGGCCGATTTAGATCAGTAGCCGATCAACCGGTGCACCCCTAATATATAAGAAGTTTGAGTGTGGTAGACCGACTCGATTTCCTCAATAAAGGGAGTGGGCAGTTGCTGCAGAGCTCTTTTGGCGCACTTTGTTCACCGCGATTCTCTGATTGGTGGATCTTTCTCTGCAGGATCATGGGTAGTGTAGTTCTTCAGGAACTCTGCTAGTTAACATGTTTTCTTTTTTTTTTTACTGAGTTGAAATAATGTGGACTGATGACTTCAACAGAAGCATGTACCATTGATTAGCAACCTCTGAGCTCACGGTAGGTCTGTCTTTAAAGGTTAATAAATTATCGTTAAAAATCAATTCGCCTATGGAAAAAAATGTATGGGATTTTTACTTCCAGAAACAGACTTTTGCGCTCTATAAGCGGAGTAAAAATAATAGACAAAATAACTGGCCAAATTGTGTTTAAAATGTAAGGTAATCTATATAAACTTGTATAAATATCACACTGCGGCTCTGTCACTAAATCACAGCCATGTTGATTTTCGGTATACACTCTTGCTTGTGCGACATAAGCTGGGTTTCCATCCACATATTTTTATGCACATTTTGGGATATCGCATAAAAACTGCTGGATGGAAACACCGAGATGCACATAATATTTACAGAATGCTCGTAAAAAACTTATACACTCACTTGAGATGGACAATTTTTTTGTTTGATACGATTAAATGTGCATAAACTATGATGGAAACACATTTACCAAATAAACTCCATTTGAATTTATTAGGAATAAAAGTCATGACACTGAATAACAAACAGTGGAGCAATCACAGCATCTGAAATGTTGCTCTGGTCACCCTGAAATAACATGTCCTGAAAATCCAAAGCCTACAAAGAGTTTGCAGAGCAAATAAATCAAATACAAACTTAAATTGTGCTGAAGAGCAGGTTTATTGACACTTTTGAAAAATATCTTAACCTCGTTCGACTCTGCGTCCACATGCGTGGACGTTGTATATTGGCTTCGCTATACGCAACGCATAATTTAAATTAATTTAAACTGACTGAATACTGTTCACAAGACTCTAGTCTAGACTGTCATTTAAGGGTTACATTTCTGGTGCACCAAGTAACGTGACACAACAGCATGGCGTCAATTTCCTTGAAGCGCTTCTATTGGCGCAGAGCCAACAAAAGTGCCTCTGGTAAAAACCTCTACGTTTTTTCATTGAAACCTGATTGGTTGTAAAGAGTAGTGTCTCTAGATCTGTTTGATATTTCCGCTTTAAAAAAACGTATTAATTTTCTGTGCATCAGCGCACTGATAAACATGATGTCCACATATGTGGATTTTGTGATATTATTCCCTCAAAATTTGAAAAAACATGTTAATTATTTTGAAGAACTTTCCACATATCTGTGGGTCATTTTAATTTTTACATTTTAATATAACATTTTGTTATCTTTTATTTTGTTATCACTGTACAATACAGTTCTATTCATTAACATCAGTAAATGCATTCTTATATATTTACTGTACATTTTACACTGAGAATCAATAGGTTCATAAAAGATGACAAATTTTGCTTTCAGAGGCTTTATATGTAGTTAGGATGAAAATATGGTGCATTTTTAACTGTTCTGAGACCAGTGCAGACAGACAGCACACTGGAGGTTAAGTCATTCACTAAATAGGAAGCAAGGCGACATCCTATAGATGATGTTTGAATCACTCAACATGTTTGACAGACATGGGACAATGATAATCAGTACATAGATTCAGAATTTATAATGCTACATTTTATTTTAACATGGTTGGCAGTGATTGGATGATGCTGGACATTACTTTTAATCAGAATTATTTATTCAGATTTACAGAAAATCTGCTGTAATGTCTTTAACGTCTCAAAAACATGAATAACCAAAAGTACTGGAAACATAATAAACAATTTGATGAAAAAAAATCTGACTTTCTATAGCTTGGTATTATTTAAAAGTTCATAACTTAGTCCCGCTGTCCACGTATGTTACAAATCAAAAAGGTAAATGGAAAATGCACACAGCAGTCATGCTCGGGTCTCAGGAGGTTAAAGATCTGCATTGTAAAGTCATATGATTGGAGGACTGTCCTTCGCTCCTTGACATGAGACAAAGTTCTTTACAGTGTTTTGTATGTGTGCTCTAGACTGCGAGTATTTTATTAACAAAAGAGTCACAGTGGTTACAATTTCCCTGGAAGTGACAATTTTGTTCTTTTAAACACATGGGATGAAGTGCGCCTTTATTCACACATTGTTTGTGCGATATTATGTTTTTTTTTTTTTTTTGTGCAGAAATTAAATTTGCAACTTGGAAAGAAAACATAGCTAATGATAATTATTACCATATCTAAAAAAAAAATTATATTAGTAAAGTCAAATATGAAGCAATGCAAATGGAGGTATGGGAATTTCGCGGTGCCCAAAAATGTTAAACAATTCAAAACTTTTATATAAACTTCTTCATAGTCACCACCCTTTGTCTAGATTCCAGCTCTTCACACTGTTAATTCACTCAAGCAACTTCATGAGTTGCATCCTGAGATGCTTCTTAAACAGTATTGAAGTAGTTCATATGTATGCCATGTATGACACTTTTTGGCTGCTTTTCCTTCACTTTCCACTCCCACCTCATCCATAAAAAAAAGAAAAAGTACTGATCATGAGAAACACACAGGAGTGTTCAAACTTTTGTGGTCACTACATAAATAGCACAACCTCCAAGGCTCAATATTGCAGACCACAGAATTCTACCAGCTTTACAAACTCTAATTATATCTATTGATTTAACAGACAATAGACAATGGGGAATGCATAACAAAGGTTGACGTGACTAAACTAGACAAACTAAGGTGGAACTGCTGAGTAGCAATGACAAAATGGGCAGCTTACTGATAAGAATTTGGTAAAAATCACATTATATATTTCAAGACATACCATGAGTTCCGAGGTTGTTAAACAATGGTATATGCTTCTGTTGAAGCCATCAGTCCACATTATTTCAACTTCAATTTTTAAAAAATAGTGTCTAATAGTGGAATTCCTGGTGAAGAACTACACTACCCATGAGCTATGCAGTGATCGGCCACTCCCATGATGCACTGCGAGTGACGCAATCAAACCCCTACACTCTCAAACTACTTGTATATTTCTATATATCTATACTTATAATCAACAAATGTAAATTAATATTTTAATATTTTTCTGTCGGTTTTAATTCAATTATGTCATTCGCAATGCTTCATGGGATTGTAGTTCATTCGCTAATTTGTACCTTTGTCTTTTTGTCCAATTTTCATATACTTTTTTGCTTCAAATCAAAGTTTGTAATGTTGTGATCAAGGGCTGAGCCAGGAAATTACTTTTGGGTGGGCCTCAATAAAAATGGATTGGCCAAAAAATGTTTTTACCAAAATTTCCTTTACAACAGAAAGGTGCCACATTCAAACAGTTCTTTCACACTTTCATAAATCAGAATTTATGTATTTTTTTAAACTATTTTATAAATATATATTTGAAGTCAAAGAATAATCTCTAAAATTCCTGGCAAAACCACTGGTTGTGATTCACCTCGGTGCCAGTTGGTTTGGTTCACGGCTTAGAACCCTTTAAATCTTCTTTTTATGAAAACCATATGGAGAAAATGAATAGGAAAAATACTTCTGAAACCCAGGCTGATGGTCTGACAAGTGGGCGGAAGTTGTGCTCCATAGCGTTTGGGTTTTTTGGCCCAGTTCTTGCTTTGACAACAACCATTGCACCCTAAACTGACCCACAAAGCTCTCACAGACCTAAGGCGAATGAATTAGCCCATCATTTTACATTTTCAGAGGAAGAGCAAGATATTGAGTGAGACGGGGTGGGAAACGGAAAAGAAATAAGCAACATAATCCAAGCGAGGATCAAAAGGCTTGGACTGGATTATTTTCTATTGCATCACAGGCCTGAAAGACCTATTAGATCAAAGGCTGAGATTTTTGGGAGGAGAATAATATCTGAATGCATTATTGAAGCACGGGGGATGGCAGCGAGATGATGAAGGTGGATCTGGTGACATAACTGTGTGATGGGGACCAAGGCACGCTCCGCGACGGTGAAACCCAAACCTGAGCTGCATTGTGTGCCTGCGTTTGTTTGGATTCAAAGCATAGGAGGAACTATAAAGGCAAACTGGAAACAGGATCAGCCCATGACTGATAGTAATTACTTGCTGTCTATACGATTAATAATTTAACGTAATTTCAGATCCAGCACTTTCCAGAGGAACAAAATGGCACTCAGTCAAGCTGTCACGCAGTACAGGATTTACTGTGCTTGTATTGACACAACAGGGCAAAATACTCTGCTCAGCCAAACTGTAAATCCCCAAATTAAAAAACATTTAAAAACATTGGCTGGTGAAATGATCATGAATCATGTTTGTAGAGATACCCCTCTCATTAGAGACTGTGGTGAACTCCAAGAACAGTGCGTTGTACAGTACAGTATGTCATTTCTGTTTTTGCACCTTTACTGCAGGTCTGGCAGGGTTAACAGGTTTACAGTGTGTGCTAATTCATAAGAATATTCCGGGTTCAATAAAAGTTGAGCACAGTCGACAGCATTTGTGGCATAATGTTGATTACCACAAAAGTTCATTTTGACTCGTCCGTTCTTTTCTTAAAAAAATAAAAAAAACAAATGTGGGCTACAGTGAGGCACTTACAATGGAAGTGAATGGGGCCAATTTTTGGAGGGTTTAAAGGCAGAAATTTGAAGCTTATAATTTTATAAAAGCACTTACATTAATTCTTCTGTTAAAACTCATGTATTATTTGAGCTGTAAAGTTGATTAAGCTGTCATTTTTACAATCGTTTTAGGGTTTACGGCGTTACATCGTCATGGCAATGAAGTTATAAAATTGGATATAACTTTACACAGAAAAGCTTAGTAAGACATGTTAACCCACTAAAATCATGTTAACATACATCTTATTTATGTCTTGTGTCTATACTTTTGAAACAGTGAGTATTATAACGTTTACGGATTGGCCCCATTGACTTCCATTGTAAGTGTCTCACTGGAACACAGATTTTGCTTTTGTTTTTTTTTTAAAGGAAAAAAAGGAGGGACGAGTCGAAATTAACTTTTGTGGTAATCAACATTATGCCACAAATGCTGTCGATTGAGCTTAACATGTATTAAAACCTGAATATTCCGTATAAATGGAGTGGACGCAGTCGCCCCAAAATGTATTTAGACACTTAAAGGTGCACTCAGTATTTTTTTCCTCATTTAAAAAGTTTTACTCCTAATGAAATGCATAGTAATTTTGAAAAATATGTAAAAATTAATGATAACTCACATGAGATGAAGGCTCCAGTCATATCAGTAACCTTATAAAAGCTGTTTGATTCTACATGGAGAGGGTCTCCTCATGGGGGCTGCCATGTTAGAATCACATGACCAGCCGAATACTACTTCCTTAATCTTAGTAACTGCCCTGTTATTGGAGACTTTTACTCTTGGATTAAATTAATCATGGCTGACAATAAATAGTGATATTCTGCATTGGCATCTGTAACTAAAAACTATTGATTTTGAATGATGCTGCATCTACACCGCTTGGTGTCACTGTAAGTCCAAGATGACACAAACAATAAAAGTTACTGAGTGCACCTTTAAGCCGCCCTGAAAAACGTAAATGTCATTGCATTTGAAAACAAAATATCAAAGCAACTGTCTTTTATTTTAAAGAAAGATATAAGGAGCACACTTTTCAAGCTAAACATTTTTTGTTAAAGCTTGTTAGGATTTTTCTGTGATAAATGAAATATAGTAAAATAGTACTTGGACACTTTGTGGTTATTAAAAGTGGAACATGTCCATAGTAAATGTGATAAACTACACTCATGGTGTCTCTGCAAGGATACTAGGGTTACCAACAGTCCTGTATTAGCTGGGATGTCCTAAATTTTGAGAAGGATATAGCTGCAGGTATTGCTCCAAAAAGGGGCAGGACTTCCAAACCGCCATTAAAGATATAGGGAGCCCCTTCCCTAACCCTTTCCCTAATCTTAACCATGAGTGGAAGTGACACCCCCTTTTGGAGTTGGGCGCAACCACATTTTGGAGTAACCATGCCCCCTTCTGGAGTAACTCTGCCCTCTTTTGGAGATTCCGCCCCCATTTGGAGATCTCCGGCCTGCCAAGATGAAGATGTCCCGTATTGAAGTGGCGAAACAATCGAGGGGTTGGAAATAGTTTTAAATTGTATTCTTTGTAAAATCACTTTCAGAAAGTCCCATGGTAATACTAAGAATTTTTGAACATGATTTACAATAATATTCGATAATAAAACAATAATATAAAATACGATAATCCATTTTCAATGGGAATGGCAAAGTCGAGCAGAGTTTATTTTTATGCAAATGAGCATTGACACAATGTGGCGACTTCCAATGAGAGTGCAGCTCATGTGGTGCTCTTGGATACGGTTAAATTTTTACCATGTGACTACCATGGTATATGAATATGGAATCTTTAATATTAATCTTTACATTACAATCTTATACCATCACTGTACCATAGTACATAGTACTTTTTATAGAATGTACTGTACACCTATATAAATCAACTAAATATAACAAGATGATTTTGTTGTGTCAAGCTTTTAATTTTAAATTAGTGTCAGAGTGATGGATATTTTTAAATGCACCTGTAACACTTGACATTTTCTCATTTTGGTGCGGTGAGCTGTGCTACTTTGCACACTCATTTGACTCAGGTTGTGATCTGACCACAGCGTGTCACAAAGTCATACCTCACAATCTAAAAAGAAAATCTGCGGCTGTGTGCACGATACCGTAGTATCAAGTCATCTGAATTGCCTTTAATCTAAAAAAGTAGATGGTTATCGTGTTATTTGGAATGATAAACATTGTCAAGAGTCATGCGTGATCATGCTATGCACTTACTGGGTTGTCCTGGGTGATTGCTAAGCGTTTGTTTAATGACCCGAGTCAAAAGAACCCACTCTCACATCTCTGTGACATCCTGGTCTTTAGAAATGGCATCTTCAAAATAAGTTGGTAGTATTTATCTTATTTATTTATTTATTTATTTTTTGCTCGTTTTATTGTCCACCATCAAAATTGTAAACCTGATCGCTTGGTAAAGTTTCACGATATTTGGGACGAGACTATCTCTTTGTCCAGCCAATCGAAGACGGCAGGATTGTATAAGGGAAAACCTGTTTGAAAACATTCGTTGATTGTTTGCTGTTGATCGAACAAACAGATGATCCCGCCCCGAACTCATGTCACTGGTTGGACGGGCTGCTCAAACAAACAGCAATTTTTATACTGGCACAGACACACAGTGTGTTCCATTTTCAAGGAAATCAAAGTACGACTGGCTTACTTATAGTTGTCTCTGAGATAGGAGAAAGTGTTAATACTTCAGCGTTAATACTTAAGAGTTTGTTCAGATCCCTAGCCCTAAGTACTGTATAAGAAATAGTAAAAGGAATGCTTGCTTTAGCATGCACTACTAACTTAAACGCTACAGCAGTAGCGGTCAAAAGAACCATAATTAAATTTGATCTGCCTTTTGTCACTCCAAGCAGGAGTCAGACGGGAGAGCTGTAACAGGAATAACCATGTATTTTATTAATCAGACGCTGTTTGTTGGGCGACTCTCAGAGGTCCTCCATCACGGCAGCGAATGCAATCAGGCCGTACGTCTGCAGGCTAATGTTTCTGTTTGTGTTGGTCGCTGTTAAGCAGATGCGAAGGGCCGTCTGGGGCCACAGTACTGCCTGGCCAGGTGGGCGAGCAGTGAGGAAAGCCGATTGTATGCTGCAGCGGTGATAACATACACATACTTATAGAGTGACATGAGTAATCAACACAGAAGAAAACTGAGATTAAAAATGACCTGATCGTACCCCATGATGGAGGTGAACGTATTCAGTAACAGTGGAGAAAAAACGGTTGTATTCTCCTGCATCTACTGTATAACCTAATATGTCATTCTGACTTTGTGCTTTAGAGTACAAAGTGCTTGTATTAAGTATTTTTATAAAGCGCAAACTGTTCCATCTGGGCTGTCGAAAATCGAATCATATTTTATAATGTGTTTTTTTAATCTGTTAAATCCAATCTCTTTGTTATTCAATCAAAAACACAAAATAATCGCTATTACATGTCGACTAAAGGGGGATTTTCACACACACACACACACACACACAAAATAACACATGAAAAGAGTTTCAATAGAAATTGCAGATTTGAGTCAACATGAATGACTGCTGACAAAGTTGAGCTTTACTTTTAGCAAATGAGCACTGAAACCGTGTGGTACGACGTGACGTGACAAAACGAAAAAACTCCCATTATAATCACATAAGCTATCTACACTGCAAGCAAAATAGTCATGCAATGCCACTCACTCTCAGTGCTGACGGAGTGTAACGGTGTGTTCACACTGCCAATTAGCAAATCGCCGGCCACCATGTTAGCACTCCACTATCTGCACTGTACTTTTACTATTCTCATTGTTTTCAATGATGACTCTCATTACTGTAATGCATTCGTTTTTTACTGTATTAAAGTTATTTGTTATGTTTATCTGGACCTCCCAAGGTTTTCGTGGAGGATGCAACACTTGAACTTGACCTGCCGATGGAAATGTTGACAAATGCGGACTGGCGGATCTCAGACTCCCACTGAATTCTTAACACATGTTGGTGGTGGGGTAAGCAGCTTAACCAGTGAACCTGACCCGAGTCGGCTGGCCCTGCTCACAACCTGTGCACTGCAAAGCCTCGATACATTATCTCTCTTACTGCTTCCTGTGGTTTTAAATGACTGCTTTTCATTGTGAGTGAAAGAGCATTTCAGTGTGTTCCAGAGAGAGAAAGGGAAAAATGAAACCTAACTGGTTTTCCGAATAAAAGAAGTGGTGAGTGGAAATGCTGCACTCGTCTGTTTTGGACAGATGAATGGAGTTCTTCGAGTGATGACAAGCTAAGCACACACTCCTGCTTTGACCTCTGTGACGGGTTGGGACACTGTATGGGCCGTCCCATTGGTTGGACACAAAGAGGAAGATTAGAAAGAGCAGAATGGAATGCCAATAACACTTCACTCGGTTAACGCCCCCCTTATGTAATGCTAGATGCTTGAAGAAAGCATGGAATCATGGGCTTAATTGATATCGATTAACACTCTCTACCTCTATGAGATGTTTCGATATCGGTAAACATGCACAACTAACTCCTTAGAAGTTCAAATCTAAAGCAGACAAGATCTCTTTCTTTCAGTATTTTGTCACCAGCAGAATGTTTTCACACGATAACGCTACCTTCACACAAAGGTTATGTGAGGCATCAAAGGTTGCATTCTTCGTATGTTTATGTCAATTACCTTTTGATTTTATCTCTTCCAATGAAAATCTTGAATCTATCCAATGTACAAACACATTCCAAGACAGATGCGCTTCCAGAAAAAAACACTGAGATGGTCTATGTATTCCCCTTATCACTCTTAGTCCATTTCACAATCCTTAAACATGTTCCAGTAGATTAAGTATTTGAACAATGAGTCATTTCAGCATTGAATACCTGTTTAGTTGCTAATCCATGACAGATCCAAGGCATTAATAAGAAAATAAAGCACTTTAATGTTTAAGAATTCTTTCTTACACAGCAGAGGAACAAAATTGGAGAAATGTAGTATGGTTGTATGTAATGTCTTTGAGGGAAAAATCTGAGCTGGGATTACAAACATCAAAAGTCATCAAGTAAAGCCAGTTGCACACTGTAAATTGTTTTGTTATCAGAAACAAATTTTGGGAATTGTAAAAGGCTTTTTACATCGTAGGGCATAATTGACAGTCAATGATCGCTTAGTGTGACATGCTTATTGATGAACGATTAATTGCCATTCGATAAATTTTAGCCTTCAACAAAGTTCTGACAGTTTCCTAAAGTTTGGGTCGCTGTTATGAAGTGACTGCTCCTGTGACGGCTGTCTAATAAAGAACCACATAAAGAGAAAATGTTCAATTGAAAATGTTGATACTAGCTCATCATATGACATGAAAAATAAATATCTTGTTAATTAAAAATGAGCAGCCAACAAACTGCCAAACTATGACAGACTTTGGTCTGCTTTGGAACAATCTGTTTTGTAAAAAGGGCTATATGAATAAAATTGAATTTATTTAAACTCCAGAAACATACACATCTCTTTTTCCAGGCAAAACAGTGCCAAAATTAGCACATTGTAGCAATAAGTGCTAACATTAGCACAAACGTTAGCACAGTATATCGTAGAGTATGACATAAATGGCAGTTGATGTCGCACAGTATGCCTTGGCTTTTAAGATGTCACTGGGATTATATCGAACAATCTGAGAAACAACATTTGTAAAGGACAAAAAATTATAGCAAAATTGCACAGTGTGCACCCAGCTTACAAGACTTATTGGGACATTTCATACCAGCCTAGAATCTATTCATACCAACACTGTATCCTATGGAAAACATAAGAAAGATGTCCAGCAACCTGTCACTCAGTACATTTACATGCACAGTTATAATTGAGCTACAGCGTGTTTTTGCACAGTCGAGCTACAGTCTTCATCCGTCTGTCCAAGTATACGTGGCACAATGCGTAATCGAATATTTAAAGAAAGGATGTCAGCTGAGCATGTGCCTGAAATACACGTCATGCGTCACCTCTGTCTTTCAGAGTGCACACAAAACGCAGAGGCCAACTGTGGTCCGATTAACATGTATACATGCTAGATGACGCCTAGCTATAATTGCAATATGTAGGTCTGTTAGTTCAACTTCACAAAAATAGGACTGAACTATTATATGGTGAACTATTGTTTTAGTCAAACTGAAATCGACCTTTAAAGCGCATGTAAAAATATTGACTCGGTGAGAAACACTTGCATAACCATCTTGCCGTGCAAAAGCTCATATTCAGAAGAATGTTGACAAACATGAGGCATATTATGTCTCAGTGGGAACACATTTCCAGGGGCAGAACATTGTTTTTGTAAATGACTGCATTAGGATTTAAAGATAGGCATTTAAAAGGTTTGACAATTTGACACAACAGCTGAGGGCACCATAAACACTTGTAAAATAAGTTACATTAAAAGCTTGTTGGGCAGCAAATGCAAACTGCTAAATTTTCATATATACTGCAGCGAACTTGTCTATATATAACGTATATATATATATATATATATATATATATATATATATATATATATATATATATATATATATATTTCATTGTAGGTATAAAACACAGTATGCACAATATATACATTATATTTTCAAATAATTTTAAAATCAATAGATAAGTTGCACAAAACACACTGTAAACAGATTGATTTGGGCAGTAAAGTAGTCTGTTGTAGTCTCTGCGCTGTCCAGTGTCATATGTTTGAAATTTCCATTGGGTTCCTGTCCAGTGTTTCATGGTTCAGTTTTAAAGGAATCTCAACATCCAACCGTTTCTTTTTAGGCTTTCTCATCTTCTTGCAGCAAATGTACGTAACCAATGACAAGACTGTAAGAAACAGTCCCAGGCAGGTAGCTGTTAGAGCGAGCAGTACGACCTGGTACTCGCTGCATGGAATTGGCACTCGATCACCCTCCCTCGGTTTCTTGACGGGAGGAACCTCCTCCTCGATTTCTGCCACCCTGGGCAACAGACTCTGAATGTGGGACTCATTGCTCACCGTCTCGTTCACAAAAAGGTTGACCAGGACTGTAGAGTAAAGCTCTGGTTGACCATGATCCCTGACTTTGACCCAAAGACTGTAGAGGCCTCGGTTGCTCAGGGCTTTCTTCAGGGTAATGTTTCCAGTGTATGGGTCAATGTCAAATGAGCCTGGCTCTCCATCCGTTCTCTTGATGATGCTGTATGCAATAACAGCATTCATTCCCGTGTCCCGGTCCACGGCGTAGACTTCCGTTATAGATGTTCCTGGGAGCGTGCTGGGAAGAACCAGCATGTAAGACTGGTTGGACTGGGGGAAAAGAACAGTTGGAGGGTTGTCATTGACGTCCAGGAGGAGAATGGTCACCATAGTGACACAAGAAAGGGTGGGTTCACCTCCGTCAACGGCCTCAATCCAGACATAGTATGTCCCCTGTTGCTCCCTGTCTAGAGGCGTCTTTGCCCTTAATGCTCCTCGTCCTGTGTCAATCACAAAGATGTCACTTCCGTTGATGATGGACAGAGCCACCCAGCCGTTTTCCCCTGCATCTGCATCCGTGACAGTAAGCACCCCAATTTCCCCGAAATCTGGAAAGTTCTCCTGGACAAAGAAAGTGAAATCCTTGTTGATGAAGCGAGGACTGTTGTCATTACGATCTTGCACAGTGATTATCACAGTGGCGATTGACTCCTTTCTTGGCGTTCCTCGGTCCACGGCTCGCACCATGAATCGGTAGGTTTCCTTTTCCTCTCGGTCAAGAGATGTGGACACGGTCAAGACTCCGGTCAACCTGTCCAGGTGGAAAATGGTGGGAGCGTCGGCACCAAGTTGGTAATACACCTCGCCCCTGCTGTCACTGTCCGCATCAGTTGCCTGAAGTTGGGTGAGGAACGTATTTGGAGGGTTGTTCTCATCCACTGTAATTTCAATGAGGGATTTCTTGAAAACCGGAGCGTTGTCATTAACGTCCAGTACATGGACTTTTACAATTGTTTTAACTACTAGTCCATGAGAGTTACGAACCACTACAATCATTTCATAATCCTGTTGCTGCTCATAATCCAGTAGTTCAGTGGTCTCAAACAAATACTCATTCTTGAAATGCTCATAGGGTACAAGCCGGAATGGACCGGTACCCTCTAAATGACACTCTACTTTCTGTCGTGGGTCAGTGTTTTTGATGGTAAAAAATGCGATTGGGGAAAATGGTGGCTCTGACTCACTTAGATTGACGACACCATCCTTTTCTAATGCGATGTAGCGTGGTATAACTGTTGGTGGGCCAAAGAGCTCTTTGATAACATGAACAGAAACTGTTGCAACTTCTGGAATACATGTCGGCCCATTGGCGAGTACGATTATCTTGAAGAGCTTTCCAGTGTTGTTGTCTATTTTTCCCTCTAGCTTAAGGACCCCTGTGATTCTATCCAAATGAAACAGGTTCCTGCTTTCTTGGGTGACCCGTTCGCTAAAGGTATATGTGATCAGGGCATTGGCCCCCTCGTCTGGGTCATAGGCTTGGAGACGAGCCAGCTGGGTACCTTTAGTGGCATTCCCATAAAGCGTAACATTTACTTGCGACTCTGTGAACTTAGGGCAGTTGTCATTGACGTCCGTGATAATAATCCTCAGAGTTGCAGTGCCCAGGAGTGGCGGAGAGCCCCCGTCCTCCGCTATGATGTCAGTTACATACTCCGCTTGTGTTTCTCTATCGAGAGACTCGGTAATGATGAGGAAGGGCGTCAGTTCACCCCCTTCATTCTCCTCAACGTCTAGAGTGAAAACTCCATAGTCATTTATAAGCCAGTATGTCTGAACGCCGTAAATCCCAATGTCAGGATCAACCGCAGACTGCTCCACTGCAAACCTGGCGTTAACCGGTGCATTCTCTGGCACAGATAGTCTGATTTCATCTATGGGGAAATGTGGATGGTTGTCGTTGACATCTTCAATGATGATTCTGATCTTAACTAACTGAAAGTACTGTTGGGGAAGGATCAGCACATCCAGGAAGATTGTGCAGCCCTGACCTTCATGAGAGTTTTCACACAGAGCTTCTCTGTCGATCTCCACGGCAGATGTGAACAGCTCCCCTGACGTGTTATTCAAATTCACATACTGCTGGCTTGCCGTCTTTTGTTCCAGATTGAATGAACGTGGGGGCTCTATTGTCAGATCCAAGTTTAAATCTTTACCGATAGCCCCTATGAGCTTTCCTTTAGGTAAACCTTCTTTTATCTTATAAATGAGGTGACTGAAATTTGATGAGCAGGAGAGGGGGCTGGTGTAAAGAAGGAGAGTGACCAAACCCTGAAATAAACAGAAAATTAGAAATTTAATAAGAATCATCATAACAAATATCATAGTTTAGAATCAAATAGCACGTATAGACAAATGTAGCCACCATGAAAAGTGCATATATACATTATGCCTCCAGTACATCAAAAGCAGTTGGATTTAACACTTAAGGTCAGACTGGATCTACATCTACATACCTTTCAATCTAACCTAACTTATATGCCATAAGATATATTACAAAAATGTACCATGGTAGCCATTTCTTAACCATAGTTACTGCAGTTATTACATTTATTTATTTATTTTGAGAGTGGTGGTTAAATGGAGTTTACAGAAAAATTTTTATTCTGTCATTATTTACTTTGTCACCTCATGTTGTTCCAAACCTCTGTATGACTTTTTCTTCTGTGGAACACAAAATGAGGTGTTAAGCATAATGACATGCCTCAGTCACCATTCATTTTCATTGTATGGAAACAAAATGCAATGATAGTAAATGGTGACTGAGGCTAACATTTTGCCTAGAATCTCATTTTGTGTTCCACAGAAGAAAGAAAGTCATAAAGTCAAGTTTGAAACAACAACATGAGGGTGAGTAAATTATGACAGAATTTTGAGCTGTCAGTTTAAAACCAACATATCACAGTTTTTATGTGGATAACAATACCTGTATTATCTACGGTATTTTGGGAGAAACTAACATGGTGAATTTTGTAATTGTAAGGGACAGCAAGTGGGCCAGCAAAAGCCTAATAACACGTTTAATATAATACTTTCCTATATATTTAATACAGGCATTAATGAATTATTGAAAAATATGGATAAATATATGACAATGTGTATAGCCTATAAATACGTTTGTGATAAATACATTTTAAGTATTTTAACTGAATTAACTAATGATGTGCTTTGAATTACATCAGTTAATAATGTTTCTTAATGTTCATAATGAAAATGATTATAGTAGACAATTATTTTACCATTATTACGAGTATTTTATATCATGATAAACAGATTACTTTTTCAGAGTCAAATAAACTTACCCAGAACTCTCGTTTTCTGTAAAGGCAGGTTGTCTGTT
Organism: Myxocyprinus asiaticus; assembly: GCF_019703515.2. Taxonomy (NCBI): domain Eukaryota; kingdom Metazoa; phylum Chordata; class Actinopteri; order Cypriniformes; family Catostomidae; genus Myxocyprinus; species Myxocyprinus asiaticus. Next base: position 39,437,907 of record NC_059380.1, on the reverse strand, counting down.
TAGTGTTGCACATGTTTCCCGTTCAGTGTTGGCGTCCCAGGGAACGGGAGCGGGACGAGTCTACAGCAGCAGCCGCATTCTGAGCGTGCAGAGCGGCTGAGCTCTCACACTCTCACTGCCCCATACACGATTGACGCGCCACGGTCATTCACCTAACAGACACGCCGCGGACACGCCCACAGCATGCTAATGAGCTTTTGCGCAGCCAATCAGCGTTCACGCAAAAGGGAGGCGGGCTGTCCTTAAGCATTTCATGAACATGAGCGGAGTATAATTTATCATGTTGTGGTTAAGGAAATTGTCCTGTCTGTTATCAGCGTTAATAAGTGTTATTGTACTGTAGTTATTATAATTTAAAACAAACAAATAAAATAAATAAATAAAATGTTTATTTTTAATGCCTGAGAAAAGATATATAAAATATTTCGCTTTTCAGAGCATGATGAAAAATATTAAGAACAAAAAAACAAATACATTTATGCCACATATTATACATATATTATATTTAAAAAAAATACACGATCATGTACAATAATAATAATTAATCATTTTTATCAGTAATAATAATATTTTTAAAAATATATAGGTCTTAGAGATAAAAAAGTTCATCGTGTTGCAATATAGGTTTATCATATCAGTGATTTGGTCTCTTTAAAGCACCAGAACATATGGGTTTTCAATCTTAAAAAGGTTCTTCAATGACATAAGTGTGTAAATCCCTTTTTGGTTCTAACTGGGACCTTTATTATGATTAGTTGACCCAACTATGTAAGTTTTGTAAAGACAAAAATAAGTGGAATATTAGACTGCATAGATTTCTGTATAGATTAACACAGCGTCAACAAAATCATAACTTCTAGATGGAAATTAGACAAAAGAGAGAGGGAGATACACTTGAGATTACATTAATCCCCATTTACATAAAACTCACAGACTCTGATAGTAAATATTACTCACTGAAAAACAAGCTCGCTCGCTCTGTCGTACTCTTTGAACAATTAGAACCAGACATGCTTATTTACTGCCTCTTTTTAGCCAGAGTGAATAGAAATGGTTATTGATGCATAAAAATCCTACAACCCAGACTAGATTAAACTAGGATAACCCTTTTATTTAAAGATATTTTTGGTTTCTTTTGTACGATAAACACCTTAGGTACTGTGTTGGGTTGCCACTTGATGATGCTCCATCTAAAATCTTTGTGCTAAAGCAAAACCAGTTGAGATCCAGAGCATCACATCACTGCTAATGAATGGATGTGCATGGATTAGTGAGTTGATAAGAATGAGTCGGGTGATCCATCAGTGTAACCTTCACCAAATCAACTTCTCTTAATCTGAGCTCGTTTTAACCACAGCAACAGATGCTGAACGATTGAGAACATATTGTCCAACCGACTTTAGCGTGGGGATCTACACACACAATAACAGCACACAAAACATGTACTCTGTCCTTTTAGGGACGATGTTCTCTTAACCCTTAAATGGATGGGTCTTTCACCAAACATTATGACATACTCGGGTCTTTAGTGACCCGGCATGTAAATCAATCACAAATGGATCTACAAAATGCCCAGATAGTGTCAAAACATTTTCAGGACAATTAGAAAATAAAAGAATAGAACTGAATATACTCTGATGTTTTATTTTTCATATATTGAAGAGATGATGCAACAAATGATAGAATGGGATTAAATACTTCCACACTGAAATTTCCTGAGACGCAATTGGCTGTCAAACACATATTGAGCTATACATAACACATAAACTACACATAGGTTACACATTTGTATTTTCTCAAACACTTATTTCTTCTAAATAGACGCACAACTCACATAATGTCAGTAGTGCACCCAAATGACAAAAGTCATATCAAACTGTTTATGTTTTAAACTTGCTATAGTTTACTTGCATATTGCTCCTTTGTCAAATAGCAATGTCAAATGTAAATCAAGTCAATCACTGAAAAAATAGCTCCACCTTGAGTAAGAAATAGCATGTATAATATGTGTGTACACGCATATGGGATACTGATAATTCACCATTGTCACACAGAAAATCAACATGATTCAGTATTCATTTGTATGAATATAGTTCTTACTTGATATAAACAAAGAAATATATATAATGTGACAGTAAACTTATATATATATATATATATATATATATATATATATATATATATATATATATTTATATATTTAAAGTATCATAAAATATGATTTATTTAGAAATATGAGCCTATACACTTTTGGTAAGTAAGCAGTTATAAAAGTATCTATATATTTTTTGTTTTGTTACACTATTCAGATGAGAAAGTTTGAGGAATACTAAAGAGGTGTGGGCACAACTCCAAAAAATAGATGTGGTACAGGGGTGGAATGAGGTCCCGGGTCAATAAAGACAGAGGTATGTATTAAAGGGTTAAACAATAAACAAAATTCCCACATAATTTTATCTCTGTAGTGATTTGCATCACATGATGAGAACACAATGCTTTACACATGGTGTCATTTTTTTTTTAATGTTAAAAATACTTTAGTCTATTCCAGCTTAATATAGAGACAACTACATTGCAAATTAGAAATTTTTGGTAAATTTCCCCAAAAAGTGTTTGTTCATTTTAGGACAAACTATAAATACGACGCTGTGATCAGCCCTTTTATTATCATTTAGTAAAACTCACAAAACCACATCAATTATTAAGTGTCTTTCTAATGAGCAGTGTTGGGTGTAATGCATTACTAAGTAATTAATTACTGTAATTAAATTACTTTTTTCCTTGGATTACTCTTCATTTTTCAGTAATTTAATTACAGTTACTTCTGATGTAATTGTGTTAAATACTGTATAGACTCTAGAACAATTCTATATAAAACAATAGTGAATTTAAAATAAAAATTTAATGTCTAATGTTAAAATATTTGTTTTCTCATTTAACGCTGCCCCTTTAAATTCTTTGGCCAGTTCATGAATAATTTATGTGATTTTATATGATTTATTTGAAAGAATTAAAAGAAGAGTTTCATGTCTATCCTTGTATTTTTCATCTGGTCGAGGTTGATCAGGGTTTTAGAAAGTAATTAGTAATGTAATTACTTTTCAGACTGAGTAATTAGTACAGTAATCTAATTACACTGTAGATGTAATTAGTAGTTAGTAATTAATTACTTTTTTAGAGTAACTTACCCAACACTGCTAATGAGCCATCCACAATCCATTATTAAACCTACAAGCAAAAAGCCTCAGAACATTGAAGTCACATGTAATGAAGAAGACACCATCTGCTTAGTTTTTCCTGTTAAACTAGACAAATCAACCAAAACCATGCTCTGAATAAATACACATTTAGTGGTGATACTGTACCTATGTCAAGTGTATACTGTACAGTATTTACAAGTGCTTACAAAGTGTGCATAAAGTCAATAAAAAAGAGTAAATAATACACGATACCAGTCAAGCATTTGGACACACATTGAATTTATGTTTGCTATGATCTTAAAAACCTTTTGAATGAAAGGTTTATGGTAAAATGCTTGATCAGTTTTGTAGACTAATATTAATACAGAATTTCTTAGACACTTAAAAAAAAAAAATGTTTAATGGATTAAGTTGATAGTGAGTTAATTTAACCCAAAATACAGGACGTCCTAGCTAATACGGGACAATTGGCAACGCTAACCATTATTCTAAAATGAATAAAATAGTAACAATTAAGCATGAGTAGGAGTGTCAAAACTTTTGAAAGCTTCTGTAAATAAAATCTCACCAGTCGATGACATGATTTGCATACTCACTGTTAACCGCAGTTTATTTTTTATTATAGTTTGTCTACAGTTTTTGTTGTCATTTTAGCTGCAGGCCAGTATGCTGACAGTCCTGAACGTGTTCTGACAGACAGAGTGATGTGAAAATCACTGTGAAAATATTAGAGAGTAAAGAAAACTTCATTTCAGCTAGACAGGTCTTCTAAGTGTAGCTGCAATTCAGAAAAGTAATTTTGTTGTCCATTTGTAATCTACTAGGACCCTTAGGAAAATAATTATGAAAAGTGTATTAATAATATTATCAGCAATAAAAATAAATAAATAAATAAAAAAAGATGAAGATATCCCATTTGTTATAAAAAGCATTTGAGATGTTTGTGTTTATTAATATTTTTATGCATTATTAAATACATGATAAATTGTCAAAATATATCAGAAAAATAGATTGATAATATTTATTTTAAAATATATTTGCATAATGAATAGATTTTATTCATTTATATTTTCCTGATACTATACTGAGTGTTTTTGGCTAATTGTTTTTGTATATGCATAACCATTGTCCAACATATATTTCAGCAAGAACAGACATTTTATTTGCCCATTGTTTCAACTTGTTTTCTGGTACATTTAAAAAAGAATAGTTCACCCAAAAATGAAAATTCTCTCATCATTTACTCACCCTCATGCCATCCCAGATGTGTATGATCTTCTTTCTTCTGCAGAACATAAATGAAGATTTTTAGAAGAATATTTTAGCTCTGTAGGTCCATACAATGTGAGTGAATGGTGGTCAGAACTTTGAAGCTCCAAAAAGCACATAAAGGAAACATAAAAGTAATCCATAAGACTCCAGTGGTTTAATCCACACACATTTAGCATGTGTATCTAAAATGTACTTTGATATTGGAAATGTATTTTTATGCCCTTGAAGTATTTTGTAATATACTTTGAAGACATCACACAAAATGTATTACTGTAAACAGTTCTGTTTACAACATACTGTACATTCACGTACATTCGTATGTTTGCTGTATATTTTGGCTGGAAAGAATCTATTTTTGACGTGAAATTTACACCCTTAAAAAACAAAAGTAACAAGGATGAAAATGAAACTCGGGTCATTATTCTGTCAAATGTCTTTGAAAAGTGCCAGAGATCTCAGAATTGCTTTTGTCTCAATACATGTTACAACAAAAGGTGTGACATTCTGTGTATAACACACAAACACACCTAAAGCAAGCGTCACATATCCCTTAGTAAACTTTCTCTTTGTGTGTTTTCAGAAAGCTTTCGTGACACCAGCGACGGGGTGACACGTTTCATGAGATTGTAATCGCTCAGGAAATGTTAGAATAGTGCTGTTTGGATAAATGCACATATTTAAAGAGGTTTCCTGAATGTATGTGCTGTTTCAGCATGTTTGTTCTCACGTTCTTGTACCACTTCACAACCCTCAGGGCACTTACAGTATACGTGAGTTTGCTATCTTGCTGGAAGATCAGTCACCATTTCAAATCAATCAGCTGACAGTTCACTGAGTTTACATGTAGAACTTCAAAGGGCCTTTATCAGAATATAAAAAGGCAAATCACTTAACTGTTGCTGCACTTTTGCCTGCAGTATTTCAGTGCAAAAACCTATGTCTTATGCACTGACTACCTGTTATCCATTTTAACCAAGCGCAATAAATGTAAGTTTACATGTGCAATTATAATCGAGCTAGTTTCTGTGTTGTTGAGCTACAGTTTTCATCTGTCTGTTTTCATCTGTCTCTCAAAGTATACATGACAGAAGCTGTAATCAAATAATTGAAGGAGCACACACAAAAAAAGAACTTTCATTGTCGTCAGTTTTACTCAATCCTCCCATGTTCATTTCACATAAAAAAAAAATCATGTAAGCAAGGGAACTTGAATTAACTGAGCTGACTCAACTAAAAAAGTGTTGTTATCTTTACTTAATCCATTTGTGTTGGGACAACATGAATATTTTTTTTTTGTTTGGTTTACTTTGCATGGGACTCGATAGGGAGAGTAAACATTAAAATGAAGTGTTATTTTATGTGTCTTTGTGCAAGATGAATATGCATGTTTAATGTTTTATTCTGTTGAGATTTAGAAGAATTTTTATTATGTTGAAGTTTTAGGGGATTACCATCATGGTGAAGAGTGGAGCTTGAGGACTAATACATTTTGAGTATTCTACACATTGCTTTATCTTTAAAAACATTTTTTTTTAAAAAAAACTGTTGTGTTAACCATATCATGGTGACCAAGTTGTACTCAGTTGTGCTTCCCATGAGCATGTGTTTAGCATGCTAACATTTCCTGTCACTAACTAGCATATCACTGAGAGTTTCATTTGAGTTATATTGACATGTTACATTTGACTGGGTTTGCCTAATTTCAATTAGGTTCCCTCTACTTGAAGTATTTATGTTAAAATTATATGGTCATTTTAATTTAAGAAAACAAATTTCAAACATGTGGAACTACTGTCCATGATTAAAAAAAGTTCAGGCAACAAGTTATTTTTTTTATTTTATTTTTTTTTACAATGCAGATGGCAATTATGGTCTCATTAACGTGTACGTGTAAAGAATAATTTTAAGGCTTGCACATTTCAGTTTCATAGCAAAATTCCATCAAATTTAATTGAGCAATCTTTAACAAAATAAACCAAAATATTTTAAGTTTTATACATTAAATTTAGTCGAAAATTACACAATTCTAGTTTATGGAATTTTGTAATGAAATTGAAATGCATGAATCCTAAAAATAGGCCTAAATATTTTTTTGACATGCTTGATGATGCCGAGCTAAAATCGCATTATATGGATCTGTTAGTACGACTCCGTCAAATTTGGTCACTGATTCCATATTTATTTTTGCAATACAAATGACTGATATATGTCATCAACCTGTAATACACTACGTTCCAAACTCTGGTGTTTTCTTTCTTTCGTTGTACACAAAATATATTTTTCTATTAAAATCTGGGTTAGGTTACGGTTTGGATTAGGGGTTAAACTTCATAAAAAAAAGTAATAACATTGTCTGTTGGTTCTTTTTTTTATTTTTTATAAATGTTTTGTTTTTGTACAATTTCTTACAATTTTGTCATCTCATACTATTATTACTGTTATTTCATGAGGCCGGGTTGATTACTATTTTTGTTGGACAAAAGCATTTACATGACATTTTAAAAAGATTAATTATTGTTTTAGTCTGACTGAAATCAACCTTTTGAAGTTACACTGTAATGCCATATTTAATTGAAGTCATTGTTCTTCTTTTTTAGCGCAAACACCTCTTGGATGTAAATTAGGCTTATTTGCACTTTGAGAGCTGTTTGTCACACAGTGCTTTCTTATGGCTTCGTAAAAATCAGAATATTGTGCACAAGTTGAAAAAACTACTTTTATGCTGTTTTTTTTTTTTTTTTGTATTTTTTTTTTTTTTTGAAGCTTGACAGACTTTGGTCACTCTGAACTTCAAAATTCTCCTGAAAAACCAGCATACATGTTTGAAAAATATTAGAGTAAATGATGACAGAATTTTTATTTTTGGGCAAACTATTCCTTTAAAATGGTATGTTTAAGTCGCTTACAACAGAAATGCTCTGAACAATGCAAAATTGGTGGGTTTCCATCACAACTAAACTAAGAAAAATTAAACTCGCTGACACGCCTCTATGAAGCCAAATAAATATTTTGCGAAATTAATTGTTTGCTTTGCTAATTTTGTTGTGTTGTGGCCCCCTTGAGCCAGTGTACAGGAGGAGGGCGTGGCCGGGCCATGATGGAGCACGGCCAGCGCTAAATCAGCTGATCAACGGGAGAGCGAGATAAAGGGGAACCGGAGGCGCCAGTTCAAGATAGAGAGAGAGATGCACACGGTCGAGCTGCACGTTTGTTTATGTTGGTTTTAAGATTACCATTGAAGTTTATGTTTACTGTTCAGCCGGTTCCTGCCTCCTCCTTGCCCGTCCTTATACTGTTACACTCTCATTTAATGTTCTTCAGAAAAAAAAGCTGCCTTCTGTATAAAAGAAGGGCGACCATCAGCTAAAGAGTGAAACAGATTCAGATAGCAGAGTTCACATCCACAGGCATCTGAATGTTCTGCAGCTGGATGTTGGTACCCGGGGCCAGTTGTGTTTTTGGCATGTTTACTGCTGCAGGTAAGAGACAGCGGGTCAAAGCAAGTCTTTGTTTCATGCATGCATGCTGTCGATATACACACACCCTACAGAAAAATGTCTGTAAAATCACAGAAATCACAGACTTATGAAAGGAAGTCATTTCCAGAGTACAATTATGGTATTAGATGGGAATACCATGATACTGAATGATTACCATATTCATATACCATGGTATTTATATGGTACTCAAAATATTTCAATGAAATACCATGGGAAATATACATAAAAAAATAAAAAAATAAATAAAAAACATGGTTTCATCATGGCACATCATGTCCAAAATGTGCTAATATCATGGTACATGTACCAAAAAAAAAACAAAAAAAAAAAACATGCTTTTATCATGGAACAATATCCAAAGAACATGGCAATACCATGGTACATATATAAAACAAAAAACATGGTATTACCATGGTGCAATGTCCAAAAGAAACATGGTATTACCATAGTAATATATATATATATATATATATATATATATATATAAATTACAAATAATTTTATTACCACATATTGGATTTGTTGGAAGTGGTAATGTAATTTGTATTTTTGGTAATAAACTTTGTAATTTGTATAGCCTACAATATTTTACTCTTATTAGTCTTATTTTTTTTTTAGTGTTTGGATAAAGAAATTAAATCTGCACTAAATGCTGGAACGTTCATATTTTGATTTGATCATATGGTTATATTTATTCATAAAATGAGATGTGGGGGTGTGGGACACTTTTCTGTTTGCAGCCTCTTCAGTGTGTGTGTGTGTGTGTGTGTGTTTAATCTGATTTAACGGTGGCTTAAGGACACATGAAGGGTGGGTGTGGCGTAGCAGTGATTGCCAGTAAATGCAGTGAATCTTGTGTTTGATTTCAGGCCAGATGTCATGATACGTTGTGCAGCCGTTTTAATTAAAGCGACTGTAAGCTGCAGTGATAGCTCAGTATAGAACATACGAGAGCCTCAAATGTGTCCCAGGACGACCTGTGATCTACAGGCGATCTACACAGTGGCTCCCAAAGTATTTGCACACTTAAAGGGATTGCTCACCTCATCATTTACTCACCCTCATGTTACTCCAATGACTTTCTGTGGAACACAAGATTTTTAAAGAATGATGACACTGAAAATGAAAGTGAATGGTGACTGGGGTGAACATTCTGCCAAACATCTTTTTGTTTTACAGAATAAAGAAAGTCAAACAGGATTGGAATTGCATTAGGATGAGTAAATAATGACAAAATGTTCCTATTTTGCACATACTGCCCTTAAAGTCACAATATAGCATGGCCTCTCATACCTTTGCTGAAATAAATACAAGGATGTTTCTGTGTATATTATTGTGTCAAAAAAGTACAAGGGCTTAGCGCATGTCAGCAGAAACAATTTAATAATCTAAATTAAGTCTTCTTAAACCTAATCTACCCAACTAAAGATTACTACACTAACCCTTGTCTAATCTACAGTTGTGATCTAGAATTACCCTGAAATGAAACTGTGTGTGTGATACGTTAAAGGTTAGTGACATTTTTTTGGCACCTTATACGTTATATATTGTCTGCCAATAAATCATGACTCACAATCGTTCTCTCTCTCTCTCTCTCTCTCTCTCTCTCTCTCTCTCTCTCTCTCTCTCTCTCTTTCACACACACACATACACACACACACACACACACACACACAGAGCATTGGGTGTGTTTTGGAATGTAGTGTTCTGCATTAACAATCTGTGTATTGTGTTTTCTTTATTTGCTGATTAGTATAAAATATCCTGAGAACGGGAAAGAAAATAATCAATGATGCGACTGCCTGTCTTCACTAATAATTTTACATTTTATGAAAAACAAATGTGAGTGGTGTTAAGGTGGGTTAACTGTGGTCTCTAGGGCTCGATTCAAGCTTTTTTTAATGCATCTTTTAAGGAAACTGTACTCAGATCAGTTTAAAAAACACCTTATATTCATCCCACCTCCATATACCACCTCTTAAGGCAGCATTTTCCAGCTTTGCCAAATGTACTGTGGATATAAAAAGTCTACACACCCCTGTTAAAACAGCAGGTTTTTGTGATGTATAAAATTAAACAAAGATAAATCGTATGACTTTTTGCACCTTTAATGTAAAAATTACAATTTATGCAATGCCACTGAAAGCATTTCAGAGAAAAAAATAAATAAAAATAAAAAACTTAGATTAACCTAACTGCATAAGTGTTCACATCCCTGAACTAATACTTGAAGCACCCTTTTCTCCCCAATTCCCAATGCACTTTAATTCCTTGTGGTGGCGTAGTGATTCGCCGCAATCTGGGTGGTGGAGGACGAATCTCAGTTGCCTCCGCGTCTGAGACCATCAATCCACGCATCTTATCACGTGGCTTGTTGTGCGCGTTTCCACGGAGACATAGTGCATGTGGAGGCTTCACTCTATTCTCCGCGGCATCCACGCACAACTCACCACGTGCCCCACCGAGAGTGAACCACAATATAGCGACCATGAGTAGGTTACCCCATGTGACTACCCTCCCTAGCAACCAGGCCAATTTGGTTGTTTAGGAGACCTGGCTGGAGTCACTCAGCACACCCTGGATTCGAACTCGCGACTCCAGGGGTGGTAGTCAGCGTCAATACTCATTGAGCTACCCAGGCCCCCTAGTTAAGGACCCTTTGGTTTTATTACAGCACTCAGTCTGTTTGGATATGAGTCTATTAGCTTGGCACATCTTGATTTGGGAATATTTTCCCACTCTTCTTTGCAAAAACGTTCCAGATCTGTCAAATTGCGAGGGCATCTCCTGTGTACGTCCCTCTTCAGTTCCCCCCACAGATTTTCTATAGGATTCAGGTCTGGGCTCTGGCTAGGCCATTCCAAAACATCAATCTTTTTTTGCTGAAGCCATTCTTTTGTTGATTTGGATGTGTGCTTTGGATCACTGTCATGCTGAAATGTGAAAGGTCTCTTCATTTTCAGCTTTCTAGCAGATGCCAGAAGGTTCTGTGCCAAAACTGACTGGTACTTGGAGCGATTCATGATTCCATCCACCTTTACTAAAGCCCCAGTTCCAGCTGAAAAAAGCAGCCCCAAAGCATGATGCTGCCACCACCATGCTTCACCGTGGGTATGGTGTTCTTTTGCTGGTGTGCTGTGTTGTTTTTGCACCAAACATAACCTTTACAATTTTGGGCAAAAAGTTCAATCTTGGTCTCATCAGACCACAACACATTTTTCCACATGGTTTGGGAGACTGGATATAGGTTTTTGCGAAGTTTAGCCGGGCTTGGGTGTTTCTTTTCATCAGCCACCCCGCCCTATAGCCCAGACAGATGAAGAATACGGGAGATAGTTGTCACATGTAGGGAGCAACCAGTACTTGCCAGAAAGAGCAGCAGCTCCTTTAATGTTGCTGTAGGCTTCTTGACAGCCTCCCTGACCAGTTTTCTCTTTGTCTTCTCATCAATTTTGGAGGGATGTCCCGTTCTTGATAATGTCACTGTTGTGCCATACTTTCTCCACTTGTTGATGACTGTCTTCGCTGTGTTCCATGATATATCTAATGCCTTGGAAATCTTTCTGTAGTCCTCACCTGAGGGATACCTTTCAACAAGCATCCTGTTGATGCTTTGTAAGCTCTTTGTGGCCCATGGCTCTTGTAGTAGCATGCAACCAAGAAGATGTCAGAAAAATCCTACAAGAACAACTGAAATTAATGAGTTAATGAGTTAATCAGAGTCAATTCATGTGAAGACAGGTGTGTACTATTTCACATGAGCTTGATGACTAGATGATTCTGAACACAGCCACATACCCAGTTATAAAAGGGTGTGCACACTTATGCAATTAATTTATTCTAAGTTTTTTATTTTGATTTTTTTTCTCTGAAATGTGTCACTTTGGTTTTCAGTGGCATTACATAGGTTGTAGTTTTTACATTAAAGGTGCAAAAAGTCTGATATGATTTATCTTTGTTAATTTTTTACATCACAAAAACCTGCTGTTTTAACAGGGGTGTGTAGACTTTTTATATCCACTGTAATCTGCAGAAATGGTGACTAACTGAACGAATCAGAACAAGTCTTTTTGGTGAATGCATTCAAATGACTCGTCTCACTGGGGTGAATCACAATCCCCACCATTAAAAAACACTCCTACAATGCCTTGAAACAAAACCTGCAAATGCATTCTATTTATTATAGGTCTTTAGTAAAGTTCAACACCTCCATATATAACCAATGTATTTTAGCGATGTATTTGATAAAATTACAGCTGACTGTATATTAATATTTCATATTTATTTTCTTAAATATATGAAGTAGTTTAAATGCTGCAAGGTCCATGTCTGCTTTATCAGAGCTGTGAGCAGTGTTTCACAGATTGGGAACAGAGAGGCAGTTTGCCACCAGGTGGTGAAATATGGAAAAAACACTCCATCTCAAATCACTGCTTTGACATAAGAGCTCATTTTACTCTTTAATTATAAAATAACAATATTCATTCATGTTCAACAATCACACAGATTTCATTTCATGCATTGTTATTATAGATATTTCAATAAGATTTACCTCTGCAGGACAGAAATTACAAAAACATGAACATACAAATTACAGATATAACTATCTGCACACAATAAACACGGCTGCTGTCTCACCATTGGCTACACACAGTGCATCGCAATCTACACGTCGCAAACAATACTACAGTACGTACATTTCATTTTACTTTTATATTTGGACAGCGAGTTTTTTTGCAATTTCCATATATACGCCCACAATTTGAAGACTGACCGACTAATTTGCATAATTAATACGTAAATACGTACATACTTAAAAAATAAATATTTTAACAAAAATAGCACAGGTCAAATATAACATCTACACTTTACAGTACTTAATTTAGCCGTAAAAGGCTCCTGAGTCCGATGTATTTGGATATTTTTAATATTTTATAACAGGAAGAACAATTCATGAGTATATATATTTAACATTTATGTAAAAAATGTAAAAAAAAAAGAAAAGAAAAAGAAATTGCATAATGCATTAAATCATTTAACAAAGCTCTAGGTGGACATATTCCATATAGCACCATATATGCATCATATGAACATTTCAGGAAAAAAACAAACAAACAGGAAACTGTCTCCAAGGCACTTAAGAATCAAAACGAAAAAGACATTTATATCTGAAATATTGGCATGATGATGAGTGAATCCTTTTTTTGTAAAGTACACAAGAGTGTAAACATTGCACTTTACAGAATGGTAAAAAAACTTTTTTCCCGCAACATCCAAAGTCCATCAGGTGAAGAGGAGCTAAACGCAGCATAACAGAAGTGCAGCATCCAAACGCTGGAGGTATCGAGAGGAAATCTCTGATGTTTGGAGGAGATTCCCAACTGAGTGGAGCCGATTCACATTAGAGACATCTCCACACAAATACACTGACAGAGAGAGAGAGAGAGAGAGAGAGAGACAGGAAGATTAGACAGACCGACAGATAGACAGAATACAGACAGACCAACTGATAGATAGATGGAGAGACAGACAGACAGAGACATTCAGACATACAGACGGACAGACAGATAGAGACAGGCAGATAGAGATACAGACATACAGATAGATAAATAGACATATAGATAGAGACAGACAGACAGAAAGCAGATAGATAAATAAATACAGACAGTTAGATAGACAGACATATACAGTTGAAGACAGAAGTTTACATACACCTTAACCAAATACATTTAAACTCAGTTTTTCACAATTCCTGACATTTAATCGTAGAAAACATTCCCTGTCTTAGATCAGTTAGGATCACTACTTTATTTTAAGAATGTGAAATGTCAGAATAATAGTAGAGAGAATTATTTATTTCAGCTTTTATTTCTTGCATCACATTCCCAGTGGGTCAGAAGTTTACATACACGTTGTTAGTATTTGGTAGAATTGCCTTTAAATTGTTTAACTTGGGTCAAATGTTTTGTGTAGCCTTCCACAAGCTTCTCACACTAAGTTGCTGGAATTTTGGCCCATTCCTCCAGACAGAACTGGTGTAACTGAGTCAGGTTTGTAGGCCTCCTTGCTCGCACATGCTTTTTCAGTTCTGCCCACAGATTTTCTATCAGATTGAGGTCAGGGCTTTGTGATGGCCACTCCAATACCTTGACTTTGTTGTCCTTAAGCCATTTTGCCACAACTTTGGAGGTATGCTTGGGGTCATTGTCCATTTGGAAGACCCATTTGCGACCGAGCTTTAACTTCATGGCTGATATCTTGAGATGTTGCTTCAATATATCCACATAATTTTCCTTCCTCATGATGCCATCTATTTTGTGAAGTGCACCAGTCCCTCCTGCAGCAAAGCACCCCCACAACATGATGCTGCCACCCCCATGCTTCACGGTTGGGATGGTGTTCTTCGGCTTGCAAGCCTCACCCTTTTTCCTCCAAACATAACGATGGTCATTATGGCCAAACAGTTCAATTTTTGTTTCATTAGACCAGAGGACATTTCTCCCAAAAGGAAGACCTTTGTCAACATGTGCACTTGCAAACTGTAGTCTGGCTTTTTCATGCCGGTTTTGGAGAAGTGTCTTCTTCCTTGCTGAGCAACCTTTCAGGTTATGTCGATATAGGAATAGTTTTACTGTGGATATAAATACTTGTCTACCTCTTTCCTGCAGCCTCTGTTCTAGGATTTGCACTTTTCGCACCAAAATACGTTCATCTCAAGAGACAGAATGCATCTCCTTCCTGAGCAGTATGATGGCAGTGTGGTCCCATGGTGTTTGTACAGATGAATGTGGTACCTTCAGGCATTTGGAAATTGCCCCCCAAGGATAAACCAGACCTTTTTTCCACAGTTTTTTTTCTGAGGTCTTGGCTGATTTCTTTTGATTTTCCCATGATGTCAAGCAAAGAGGCACTTAAAATACATCCACAGGCACACCTCCAATTCAGTACACCTCCTATCAGAAGCTAATTGGCTAATTGTCTAAAGGCTTGATGTTTTCTGGAATTTTCCAAGCTGCTTAAATGCAGTTAACTTAGTGTATGTAAACTTCTGACCCACTGGAATTGTGATATAGTCAATTAAAGGTGAAACAATCTGTCTGTAAACAATTGTTGGAAAAATTACTCGTGTCATGCACAAAGTAGATGTCCTAAACAACTTGCCAAAACTATAATTTGCTAATATGAAATCTGTGGAGTGGTTAAAAAATTTGTTTTAATGACTTCAACCTAAGTGTATGTAAACTTCTGACTTCAACTGTAGACAGACAGATAGAAAGATAGACAGACAGACAGAAAGACAAATAGAAAAATAGAGACAGACAGACAGATAGATAGATAGATAGATAGATAGATAGACATTCAGACATACAGATAGATAAACAGACAGACAGATAGATAGAAAGATAGACAGACACATACATTCAGACAGAGAGACAGACAGACAGAAAGACAGATAGATAAACAGATACAGACAGACAGATAGAGAGACAGACAGACATATAGATAGATAGAATACAGAGAGGCAGACAGACTGATGGAGAGACAGACAGATAGATAGACAGATAAAGACAGACAGATATACAGAGAGAGAGACAGACAGATAGAGATACAGACATATAGATAGATACTGTAAAGAGACAGACGGACGGACAGAGAGACAGACAGACTGTTACAAAGTTAAAAATGGGAAAGGAGGAGGGGGGAACCAGCTGAATGGTCAAAATAATATTTAATGAAACAAAAAGACACACAAATGCACACACAGAAGCTGCGTGTGGTTCCCTATCTGTCACTCACTCGATGTTGTGTCGATGTAGTGACACTAGGGGTCACTCTTGGGAGCCCGAGACACCTCTGGTCTTTGATAAAAGGCCAATGAAAATTGGCGAGTGGTATTTGCATGCCACTCCCCCGGACATACGGGTATAAAAGGAGCTGGTATGCAACCACTCATTCAGATTTTCTCTTCAGAGCCGAACGGTCAAGCTCACTGAGCTGAATTCCCACGACTGTTCATTCACCTCTGCTGGATCTGACGATGCGGTCGCGGCTCACCTTTGCAAGAAAGCAAGCCACCCCAGAGGCTCCCCGCCTCGGTCCTTTTACCCACGGTTATGAGGCCAGCGCAGCAGCACTGGGGGCGATTTGGGAACCCCAATGGGACCGCCTCCACCGGGTATCCCCCCGCAGACCTCCCATTCCCCAGCACGCTCGTCTGCCCCGATCGGGCTTCTGGATGAGTCCGCCGGCTCGTCTCACGGCGAGTTCGACCTCTTATTCGGAGCCCGCGAAAGTGATGAGCTCAGCGCAGCATCGGAGAGCGGGCTCCTCCAGTTGGACGCGTAAGACTCAGCTGGGCTCCTCACTTCGGGGACGATTGCCAGTCACAGGCTGACATGGGGATGAAAACATGCTTTCCTGGGCAGCCGCGAGCATCGGCAAGAGTGGAACCCTCTGCTCTTCCCTGAACCCTCGTGGCTCGATGATTGGTTCCTGGGCTTGCGGCGCTGCTCAAAGCCACGCCCCGCCCCCATTTCTTTCTTCCCGGAAGTGCATGAAGAGCTGACAAGGTCGTGGGAGGCACTTTTTTTTACTGCCCGGCCCCGATCTTTTCAGCTTCCCCACCCTCACTACCCTCGATGGTGGGGTGGCCAAGGGCTATTCGGCAATCCCCCGGTGGATAAAGGCACTCGCGGTGCACCTATGCCCGCAGATCGCTGCCACCTGGCGCGGGTGCCCAAAGCCCCCGTCCAAGGCCTGTAGGTTTACGTCGTCTCTGACGGCCAAGGCCTACGGTGCCGCTGGACAAGCCGCCTCCACCCTGCACACCATGGCTCTCCTGCAAGTCCGCCAAGGCGCTAAAGGAACTGCACGAGGGTAGTTCCGCCCCGGGATTGATGCAGGAACTGCACTCGGTGACCGACCTCAC
Organism: Myxocyprinus asiaticus; assembly: GCF_019703515.2. Classification (NCBI taxonomy): domain Eukaryota; kingdom Metazoa; phylum Chordata; class Actinopteri; order Cypriniformes; family Catostomidae; genus Myxocyprinus; species Myxocyprinus asiaticus. The sequence goes on along the minus strand of NC_059380.1, from coordinate 39,421,006 downwards.
TCTCCGAGCGACGGAGGTCACGGCGCGGTCTCTCGGGTGGACAATGTCCACATTAGTTGTCCAGGAGCGCCACCTTTGGCTCAACCTGGATGAGATGGGTGATGCCGACAGGACACAGTTCCTTGCTGCCCCCATCTCCCAGGCTGACCTATTCGGCGACACCGTCAAGGACTTTGCCCAGCAGTTCTCAACGGTGGAGCAGTAGACGGAGTCTATCCGGCATATCCTGCCCCGGCGCGGCTCAAGATCCTGCACCCTGTCTGCTTGTCGCCAAGGGCGTCCCCCTGCGGTGACTGCACTGGCTCTGCCGCAGCCCGCCCCTTCGGCCCGGCCCCGGCGTGGAGCCCACCGCAGGAAGCAGACGCCACCCGTCTCGCGGCCGACAAGAACGCGTGAAAGGCTTCAAAGCGCCCTCGAGACGGGCGACCCAGGGACGACGAAACCCGCTGCTCTGGAGCTGGTAAGCAGACCTCTCCATGCCCCGGTCGAAGGCGGAGAATTTTTTGTTACCTTTGCATTTAATTGCGCTGCATGCCCAAGTGGCTGCAGTACTCAAGAGCTCAGCAAGAGTGGTTTCCTTGTTCCCTGGGTCACGTATCCGGTGTGCACGGCCATCATCACGACCACTGTCCACCACTCTATTTGGCAGGTTTGGCGCTCCAGCGGCGGTCTCCTGCCCCTGAGCACCCAGCTGTGGCACAAATCCGCCCCCGATGTGACAGTCTCCACAGGTCACGAGGACAGGCCTCTTCCTCCCCCGTCCCAGGCTGTTCCAGGGGTGGTCACAAGGAGCCAGGAAAGTGCTTCGATGTCCCTAGACTCAGCACGGCCACGACAGGGTGTGGCACCCTGAGCTCCGCCCCGCTGCAAGGCCCCACCTGCCAGTACGTCCGACGACGTTGTCCCTTTGGTCCCCCTTGCGTGGAACTTGGACATGTGGCTTGCACTTTCCAATCTGTCGCGATGGCTGGTCCGGACCGTCCAACTCGGCTACGTGATTCAGTTCGCCAGGCGACCGCCCAGGTTCAGCTGTATCCACTTCACCTTGGTGAAGGACGAAAACGCTGCTACCTTGCGCGCGGAGATCGCTACTCTCCTACGGAAGGGCGCGATAGAACCTGTCCCTCCGGCCGAGATGAAGAAGGGGTTTTACAGCCCCTACTTCATTGTACCGAAAAAAGGTGGTGGGTTGCGGCCAATCTTGGACCTGCGAGTACTGAACCGGGCTTTACACAGACTCCCGTTCAAGATGCTGACGCAAAAACGCATTCTGGCAAGCGTCCAGCATCAAGATTGGTTCGCGGCGGTAGACCTGAAGGACGCGTACTTCCACGTCTCGATCCCTCCTCGACACAGACCCTTCCTGTGGTTTGCATTCGAGGGTCAGGCATATCAGTACAAGATCCTCCCTTTTGGCCTGTCCCTGTCTCCTCGTATCTTCATGAAGGTCGCAGAGGCAGCCCTTGCCCCGCTAAGGGAGGTGGGCATTCGCATTCTCAACTATCTCGACGACTGGCTAATCTTAGCTCACTCTCGGGACATGTTGTGCGCACACAGGGACCTCAGCTGACTAGGGCTACAGGTCAATTGGGAAAAGAGCAAGCTCCTCCCGGTTCAGAGCATCTCTTTTCTCGGATTGGAGTTGGACTCAGTCTCTTCGACAGCGTGCCTCACGAACAAGCGCGCCCAGTCGGTGTTGGCCTGTTTGAAGGCGTTCAAACAGAAAACAGCGGTTCCACTGAAACTTTTTCAGAAGCTCCTGGGGCATATGGCATCCTCAGCTGTGGCCACCCTGCTCGGGTTGATGCATATGAGACCGCTTCAGCACTGGCTTCAGACTCAAGTCCCGAGATGGGCATGGAGCCGCGGGACACATCGCGTGGTCATCACGCCGGTCTGTTACTGTCTTTTCAGCTCTTGGACCGACCTCTCATTTCTACGGGCAGGTGTTCCCCTAGGACTGGTCTCCAGGCGTGTCATGGTCACGACTGGGTTAGCCTGTCTCTATCTTTTGGGTAGTCGACTTGTCCTCAAAGGGCTGTTCGACACTCATAACTATGTTGGGGGAGGTTACGTGTCGACCTGGTGTGCTGGCTATGAGGCACACAGTGGTCTGCCCACCACACACCGCCAGTTCACATAACACAGTTCAGCCAGTTATGGCGTTTCGTATAGGGACCCCTAGTGTCACTACATCGACACAACGTCGAGTGAGTGACAGATAGGGAACGTCATGGTTACTTGTGTAACCTCCGTTCCCTGATGGAGGGAATGAGACATTGTGTCCCTCCTGCCACAACGCTGAACTACCCGCTGAAATGGCCGGACCTTGTCTCGGTTCCTCAGCATAAATCCTGAATGAGTGGTTGCATACCAGCTCCTTTTCTACCCATATGTCCGGGGGAGTGGCATGCAAATACCACTCGCCAATTTTCATTGGCCATTTATCAAAGACCAGAGGTTTCTCAGGCTCCCAAGAGTGACCCCTAGTGTCACTACATCGACACAACGCCTCATTCCCTCCATCAGGGAACGGAGGTTACACAAGTAACCATGACGTTTTCTCTCTCTCGAACTGCTGCATCCCGCTGCACTTATCCCTCTCCTCAGCTGATTATCCCGATTAGGGGCCAGGCGTGCATACTCATGGCCCGGCACCACCATCCTCCTTGTCACACAGACATTCAGACATATATACAGACAGACATTCAGACATACAGATATACAGGCAGAGAAACAGACAGACAGATAGACAGGTAGAGAGAGACAGACAGACAGATAGAGAGAGAGAGACAAACAGATAGAGAGAGATACAGACAGACAGATATACAGAAAGTCAGATAAATAAATAGAGACAGACAGACACAGACATTCGGACATACATATAGACAGACAGACATGTACTATAGATAGATAGAATACAGACAGACAGACATTCGGACATACATATAGACAGACAGATATGTACTATAGATAGATAGAATACAGACAGACAGACTGATAAAGAGACAGACAGATAGATAGATCTCAGCTCACCTACAGTCGTTGCCTCCAACACTTATCACATATTTGTCGTCATAAGAAAAACGAATGTTGGTCACATGGGCAGAGTGACCAAAGTATCGTTTATGTTTGGCCTGTAAAAAGGAAACAGAATAGGTAAATCTCACATGCTGATATGGAAATGTCCCTAGAATAAAGCAATAAGCCTCTCAAGACAGTGTAATCTTTCATATCGGAATTTTATCTATATACCATGCTCTCAAGAAAAGCAGTTTTACCCTTAGTTACGGTAAAATCCCTGTGACAAATAGCCTCGAGTGTGCTCAGAAACTTTTTGATTGTTACTTTCATGAGGTATAGGCTGATTCTCTCTTAACTTACAAATTTCTCGGAGCATGGAAAGTCGAAGAGTTTGACAAGACCAAAGTCATCTCCAGTGACGACGTTCAGTCCAGTGTGAGAAACACACGCGCAGTTCACGTCAGCCTTCTCTGCGTTACGCGGCCAGATGCCCAGAACCTCATCACCAAGAACACTGTTCGAGAGATGACATTTACCACAGTGAATCACCTCAGCAAACTTTGTGGGTAAGTTGTGATGAAGAACATTCATACCTGGTCCAGGTAGCCCAGGTGATCCTGTCAATCAGGGTTTGCTCTGTGACGATCTTTCCGCTGGGAACCTCATGTATCTGCCGCTTATATGAACCAGTAGAGACCTTAAAACAGACACACACATGCACATATTCAAAGTAGATGGGCTACTTCTATTGTGTATGACACAGTATTTATTTACTCACTTGCTTTTGCTCAACATGTTTTGTGAAATGATTTGTACCTCAATGTATTTGCTGTCAGCAGAAAAGTCCAGCTGGATGACAAAGCCAGGAATATCTTTACAATAACCAATCCGGTTCAGAGATGGACCGAGTGTGAGATCGTAAAAATCTACAGCGCACTCCACCGACCCAACGGCCAACAGTCTGTTATCAGAACTAAACCTGTCATCAAGAGAAACGTTATTCAGTTAGGAAAGCCTTGAAAATGAATATGATTACTTTGATTTCATTTTGTTTCACTTTATTTATCAAACATGTTCATGTATTAATGTTTTCATTTGTCATCTTCTGTGTTTTCTCCAGAATTCTGACCGTATGTCCTGTATGGTCACGCTGCGGTCTCTCTTTTTGCCCCATACGGTCAGTGAATTCACCAGCAGCACTATAAACTCTCCATTCTCCATACCGATCGACACCATTTCACCGTTCGGACTGTACGCCGTGCACTTTGCTGGATGACCAAGACTCACTTTGTTCAGAAGTTTCTGGAAGGCAAAACATTTATTTACAGAGATTTATAACCAATGAATTTCTGTGACTTCTTCAGTTGTTCGTAAAATTGTATTAATATTCATGACTTTTCCAGGTCTAATAATCACAATATTAAAATTCCCTGATATTTTTCCCATGCTTGTGGAAACCCTGTATACTGTAGGTTTATATTAAGTGTATTATCTTAATATAAAAAAATATTGGGTGATTCTTCAACATCATGTCACAGGGGTTGACTTTTTTGAAAATTTTCTTTTTGTATATGAAGGTCTAATTAAAAAAAATGTCTTGGAAACTTTTACCAGGCCTTCATCGTTTATTTTTGGTCCTTTACAAATCCTTTTTATGTCTAGATTTGACTGTTTTAGTCTTGATCCAGACACAGACTTTCAATATTAAACTCTGAAAATCCATTAAAAAAAACACGAATTGGGGCCTGGGTATTTCAGCGAGTACTGACGCTGACTATCACCCCTGGAGTTGCGAGTTCGAATCCAGGGTGTGCTGTGTGACTCCAGCCAGGTCTCCTAAGCAACCAAATTGACCCGGTTGCTAGGGAGGGTAGAGTCACATGGGGTAACCTCCTCGTGGTCATGATTAGTGGTTCTCGCTCTCAATGGGGCGTGTGGTAAGTTGTACGTGGATCGCGGAGAGTAGCATGAGCCTCCACATGCTGTGAGTTTCTGCGGTGTCATGCACAACGAGCCACGTGATAAGATGCATGGATTGACGGTCTCAGAAGCGAAGGCAACTGAGACTTGTCCTCCACCACCCGGAGTAACCGCGCCACCACGAGGACTTACTAAGTAGTGGGAATTGGGCATTCCAAATTGGGGAGAAAAAGGGGATATAAAAAAAAGAAAAAAGAACACGAATTATAAAAAGCTTAAAACTCTGATCATCTAAACAAATAGTGAAATAAACATAAACCATTTCAATATTGTTGTGTGAAAATAATTTCTTTCCATTTTCAAAACTAGCGACTATCCCACAGTTGAGGCACACCACACCAAACAATTCTGCCCCTAAAGTTTTTTCAAAAGTTAGTGTACTTGTTAACCAAGTGGACAAAAGTGTCAGTGAAGAGCATAATTGAGATGAAATATGAGAATATGATTTTTGAAGAAAACAAAGAAAAATCAAGGGAAATATCACTTGTGAGCAGAGTATTTTCATTGGCTGTCAGTTCCGATCAAGCAGTAATTTTGTCAAATTACTCAAAAAATGGGAAAATATTATTTAATTGTGTGTATTTCAAATACATCGAATGTTAACAATGAAATTAGCCTTAGCAAGACAAAGGAGTCAGACATTTTATTATATATATATTTTTAAATGTCATTTCCATCAGTGTCATTTCAAGCACAGAATTCTATTAAACACAAAACAGAATTTGAGATGTGCTGGAAATGACACTGTGGTGGGAATTTTCATGACAAAAATGACATAAATCTCCTGTGATGCATGTACAGACACTGTTGGACATTGTTAATTGACAAATTAAAAAAATTATCAGAATGTGAAAAGAGTTTTAACAAGTGCCTGATGTTAAGAAGCACTATAATCAGATTATAAATCAAAAAGGCAATTAAAAATGGTAAAGAAAAAAAACTTTAAAAATGATCTAAAATAGTGTAGTGTGTCTACAATATACACTTTCCCTTCTACATTCATGTTAAGCTGACGCCACACTAGCAAATGTTTCCAGTGATTTTCAGTTGTGAGCTTCATTAACATAATCACTGATGCCGGTCAGGTGAAGGGAGACAAAGAGTGTATGGACTCTATGCACGGCACGTAACCTACGAATTTCCGGTAAAATTTCAGGGTGATAACGAGCTTCCGGTATCGTATCCAGCTAACATGAAAGTGTCAAGAGTTGTAGCAAACTACTCTTCTTTCTAAAATAACATGACTGATCACAACAAATTTAATTTTATTTGGTAAAAGTATAAAAATGATCTCAGTAATGAGCTTCAAAAGTGTAAATACATACAATTTGAAGCTTGCAGAACTGCAATGCCATTGTGTAAGACTTCCTCTGTATGCAAAGTATTTACACCCAGCAATTGTACAGTGATTTACAAGTGAGAAATACAACAACACAAGCGATTCATGTCAAAGTGAGCACAAACAATCACCAGAAGATGATGTGGGACAGTTGCTCCATTGCTCAACTATCCCCAAGGTGACGAAACATCACTGAGAACACTACACACAGTACTGATTTTATGTGAATTATTATATTTCCCTCCTAGTCAAAGCATGAGATTACACATGAGTAAAGCACTACTGGGAAAAAAAAAACAAAAAACGTCCAGTTGAGGAATAATTCATTTTTATTCATATAATGTGTATCCACAATATCCATAAATAACAATAATGATGATACAATAACACAACTGGTAACAATTTGGTTACAATAAGGTTCCATTTGTTAACAATATTAGTTAACATGAACTAACAATGAACAATTGTATTTTTATTAACTAATATTGACAAAGATTAATAAATACTTAAAAATATATATATAGTTTGTTTGTTCATAACTAATGCGTTAATGCATGTTAACAAATCAAACTTTATTGTAAAGTGTTACCACACAATTTCATCTAAATTTATTGTCAAATTACTGCTTTATTGTTAACTGTCCCTTTTTTGCTTTTTTTTTTTTTGCAAATAAAAGAAAGAAAAAAAGAAGAATAAAATGTTCACTTCTCATAAGTATTCGTCTACCATCAGTGCTGCACACGCACAAGAAAAAATCTCTCAGAAACGGGACGCGATTTTATTAGCGTAACATACTGAAAGTGAAAATTATATTATACTGCATAAATACAATAAAATAAACTAATATTGACCACTATTAGACAAACTGTATGGTTAAAGTAAGAGTCACTAAGTTAAGAAATATATTATCGTTCACTCCTGCATTTGCTGTAAATCTGGAGTATCATCAGTTGTCTTATTATATTAACTTATAATATCACAGGGCTATACTTTATCTAGCAAAATGAATCAAAATAATTACATGTGTAATACAGTCGGAAACAGGGACCTTGCTAAGCTTGTTGTTAATATTCACACTCATTGTGGTCGATATAACTTATAATACACGTTCCCTATCTGTCACTCACTCGAAGTTGTGTCGATGTAGTGACACTAGGGGTCACTCTTGGGAGCCCGAGACACCTCTTGTCTTTGATTAAAGGACAATGAATATTGGCGAATGGTTTTTGCATGCCACTCCCCCGGACATACGGGTATAAAAGGAGCTGGTATGCAACCACTCATTCAGATTTTCTCTTCGGAGCCGAACAGTCATGCTCACTGAGCTGAATTACGACTGTTCATTCACCTCTGCTGGATCTGACGGCGCATTTCAGCGGCTTCTCCCTCCTCTGCACTGGTGCACTGCAGAGAACGCCCCTGGGCGCTTCGGCAGAAAAAGAGAGTATATTTTCTGAAAGAGTTTATTTCTCTAAAAGATTATATTTCTCTAAAAGAGCAGCACACATGGAACATCTTTTTAAAGACGCGTCTTTTTAAAGATGCCTTTCCGATTGTGTGTTATTCCTGGTTGCGGTTGTTATCTCTCAACTTTGGATGGTCATGATCGCTGTCTTTCGTGTCTGGGCGCGACCCACACGGAGGCAGCATTTGTGAATGGTTCATGTTCTCACTGCGAGAACATGACCATGGCAACATTGGGGTATCCCCCCGCGGACCTCCCATTCCCCAGCACGCTCGTCTGCCCCAATCGGGATTCCGGATGAGTTCGCCGGCTCGTCACACAGCGAGTCTGGCTTCTTGTTCGGGGCCCGCGAAGATGATGAGCTCTCGAGCGCAGCATCGGAGAATGGCTTGTCCAGTCAGATGCAGAAGCCTCAATTGGGCTCCTCCCCTCGGGGGACGATTGCCCAGTCACAGGCTGATGCAGAGGTGATGGACATGCTTTCCCGGGCGGCCGCGAGCGTCGGGTTAGAGTGGAACCCTCCGCTCTCCCCTGAACCCTCGCGGATCGATGATTGGTTCCTGGGCTCGCAGCGCCGCTCAAAGCAGCCACGCCCCACTCCAGTGCCTTTCTTCCCGGAAATGCAGGAATTGCTGACGAAATCGTGGGGGGCACATTTTACTGCCCGGCCCCGATTCCTCAGTTCCCCCCCCTCACTACCCTCGATGGCGGGGCGGCCAGGGGCTATACGGCGAATCCCCCGTGGATGAGGCACTCGCGGTGCACCTATGCCTGCAGAGCGCCACCACCTGGCGCGGACACCCTAAGCTCCCGTCCAAGCCCTGTAGGTTCACGTCATCCCTGATGGCTAAAGCCTACAGCGCTGCTGGACAAGCTGCCTCTGCCCTGCACGCCATGGCTCTCCTGCAGGTCCACCAAGCCAAGGTGCTAAAAGAACTGCACGAGGGTAGTTCCGCCCCAGATCTGATTTAGGAACTGCTCTCAGCGACCGACCTCGCTCTCCGAGCGACAAAGGACAAAGGTCACGGCATGGTCTCTCGGGCAGACGATGGCCACATTAGTGGTCCAGGAGCGCCACCTTTGGCTCAACCTGGTCGAGATGGGTGAGGCTGACAAAACACAGTTCCTTGCTGCCCCCATTTCCCAGGCTGGCCTATTCGGCGACACCGTTGAGGACTTTGCCCAGCAGTTCTCGGCGGTGAAGCAGCAGACGGAGGCTCTAAATCCCACACCCCATCTGCTCGTTGCCAAGGGCGTCCCCCTGCGGTGACTGTACCGGCTCCGCCGCAGCCCGCCCCTTCGGCCCAGCCCCTGCGTGGAGCCCATTGCAGGAAGCAGACGCCACCCGTCTCACAGTTGGCCGCTAAGAACCCACGGAGGTCGTCAAGCGACCCTGAGACGGGCAACCCAGGGTCGAAGAAACCCATTCACCTGGAGCTGGTAAGAAGACCACTCCATCCCCCGGTGGAGGGCCGGGTGGAGAATCTTTTGTTGCCTTTTGTTTGATTTCGCCGCATGCCCAAGTGGCTGCGGTACCCAACAGTTCAGCAAAAGAGCGGTTTCCTTCTTCCCTGGGTCACATACCCAGTGTGCACGGTCGTCATCACGACTACCGTCCACTGGTTTTTTTCCTTGCAGGATTGGCGCTCCAGTGGTGGTTTTCCCGCCCCTGAGCACCCAGCTGTGGCACACAGCCGCCCCCGATGTGGCAGTCTCCACGGGTTACGAGGACAGGCCTCTTCCTCCCCCGTCCCAGGCTGTTCCGGGGGTGGTCATTAAGGAGCCAGGTAAGTGCTTCGATGTCCCTAGACTCAGCACGGCTACGTCGTGGTGTGGCACCTCAAGCTCTGCCCTGCCGCGACGCCCCACCTGCTGTTACGTCCGACAACGTTGTCCCCTTGGTCCCCCTTGCGCGGAACTTGGATTTGTGGCTTGCGCTTTCCAATCTGTCGCGATGGCTGGTCCGGACCGTCCGACTCGGCTACGTGATTCAGTTCACCAGGCGCTCGCCCAGGTTCTCCGGCCGAGATGAAGAAGGGGTTTTACAGCCCCTACTTCTTCATACCGAAAAAAGGCGGTGGGTTCCGGCCAATCTTGGACCTGCGAGTACTGAACCGGGCTTTACACAGACTCCCGTTCAAGATGCTGATGCAAAAACGCATTCTGGTGAGCATCCGGCATCAAGATTGGTTTGCGGCGGTAGACCTGAAGGACGCATACTTCCACGTCTCGATCCTTCCTTGACACAGACCCTTCCTGCGGTTTGCATTCGAGGGTCAGGCGTATCAGTACAAGGTCCTCCCTTTCGGCCTGTCCCTGTCTCCTCGCGTCTTCATGAAGGTCGCAGAGGCAGCCCTTGCCCCATTAAGGGAAGTGGGCATTCGCATTCTCAACTATCTCGACGACTGGCTAATCCTAGCTCACTCTTGGGACATGTTGTGCACACACAGGGACTTGGTGCTCTCACACCTGACTAGAGCTTCAGGTCAACTGGGAAAAGAGCAAGCTCCTCCCGGTTCAGAGCATCTCTTTCCTGAGTTTGTAGTTGGACTCAGTCTCTTTGACAGCGCGCCTCACGAACGAGCGCACCCAGTCAGTGCTGGCCTGTTTGAAGGTGTTCAAACAGAAAACAGCGGTTCCACTGAAACTTTTTCAGAGGCTCCTGGGGCATATGGCATCCTCAGCGGTAGCCACCCTGCTCGGGTTGATGCATATGAGACTGCTTCAGTACTGGCTTCAGACTTGAGTCCCGAGATGGGCATGGTGCCGCGGGACACATCGCGTGGTCATCACGTCGGTCTGTCACCGTCTTTTCAGCCCTTGGACCGACCTCTCGTTTCTACGGGCAGGTGTTCCCCTAGAACTGGTCTCCAGGCACGTCGTGATCATGACAGATGCCTCCAAAACGGGCTGGGGCGCTGTTTGCAACGGGCACGCAGCCGCCGGCCTGTGGAAGGGCCCTCGACTGCATTGGCACATCAACTGCCTCGAGTTGTTGGCAATTCTGCTCGCCCTGTGGAGGTTTCGGCCGTTGATCCAGGGCAAGCACGTGTTAGTTTGGACAGACAACATGGCAACGGTAGCATATGTCAACCGCCAAGGCAGTCTGCGCTCTTGTTATATGTCACAACTCGCCCGCCGTCTCCTCCTCTGGAGTCAGCAGCACTTCAAGTCACTGCAAGCCACTCACATCCCGGGCAACCTCAACACTACAGCGGACGCGCTGTCATGGCAGGTTACCCTCAGGGGAGAGTGGAGACTCCAGCTGATTTGGAGTCGATTCGGACAGGCACAGGTGCACCTGTTCACCTCCCAAGAATCCTCCCTCTGCCTGCTCTGGTATGCCCTGACCGAGGCCCCCCTCGGCATAGACACGCTGGCACACAGCTGGCCCCCTGGCCTGCGCAAATATGTGTTTCCCCCAGTGAGCCGGTGGAACCGGTTTCATCCCAGGTAGTGGCACGCAATACAAGCGGATAAGCCCGGGATAGCCGGCTGGGTGTATCGCTTGCACATAGCGCCTTCCACCTCTTTTGAGCCATTAATTCCCAGTAGTGTTCACAAACTATGTTCCCTGGTTGACTTCCTCCGAGCCCTGTGGCAGTCGAGTGTTCAGAGAGACTTGCTGCCGGCCCAGTACACATGCTAACTAAGAGTCCTGTTCTGGGGTAGGTGCTCTGCATGTAGCAGTTCCCTGTAAGGCAAACCCCATGCAATGTATATCTTCCGCTAATTCGTTTCCCTGTTGGCAAACTGCGTCTTCCTTGGGCAGAGCCCCTCTGCCACAGTCTCCATGTTTGTAGTAACTCCTCCCCCGTTGGGTAGGATCTACCTTGAAGACTCTCCACATGGTCGGCATGACCATGTGACGTATTGTTTGACTTAAATATCCCCCCCTCTCTTTGGGCAAGGTGTGGTCTCTGTGGTGTCCTCCCCTTGGGAGGGACACCCCCCGACTAGACTGGTGGCCCAGTCGGATAATCCCCCTTCTTTTTTAGGGAGTGGAAAAAAAGAGGGGGAAAAGAGGCCACGACTGGGTTAGCCTGTCTCTATCTTTTGGGTAGTCGACTTGTCCCCAAAGGGCCGTTCGTAACTCATAACTATGTTGGGGGAGGTTACATGTTGACCTGGTGTGCTGGCTACGAGGCACACAGTGGTCTGCCCGTCACACACTGCCAGTTCACGTTACACAGTTCAGCCAGTTGTGGTGTTTCGTATAGGGACCCCTAGTGTCACTACATCGACACAACGTCGAGTGAGTGACAGATAGGGAACGTCATGGTTACTTGTGTAACCTCCCTTCCCTGATGGAGGGAACGAGACGTTGTGTCCCTCCTGCCACAACACTGAACTACCCGCTGAAATGGCCGGACCTTGTCTCGGCTCCTCAGCATAAAACCTGAATGAGTGGTTGCATACCAGCTCCTTTTCTACCCATATGTCCGGGGGAGTGGCATGCAAATACCACTCGCCAATTTTCATTGGCCTTTTATCAAAGACCAGAGGTGTCTCGGGCTCCCAAGAGTGACCCCTAGTGTCACTACATCAACACAACGTCTCGTTCCCTCCATCAGGGAACGGAGGTCACACAAGTAACCACGACGTTGTTAAACCCCTTCTTCGTTTTCCTGGATGAAGCAACAGCTCAGTGCCTCAATTTGTGATGTATATTGTCCAATATCATCCACAGAAACTCCTGTAAATAATGCGAAAATGTAATTTCCACTTCATCCAGTCATCCTTACAGCCTGGAAAAAAATAGTTTCCGGCTCTGTGCCGGAAGTAAGTGAGGCCCCTGAGGCAAAACGCAGAAATGACCGTGCACAGAGTCTGTATCTCTCAGCGGGAGATCATTTACCACTTGAGTTAATGGTTTCAAAAACTGAAAAAGCACATCAGGCTTGCTTGAAAAAGTCATTCTGTCAAGTGTTCTCATCAAGTGACCAATGAGCTTCTTCTTTTACTGAAGTACTGGCAAGACGTCAAGCTGATCTGAACATTTTCATCATACTCAGCTGCATATCGTCGCAAACGCTGATTGCAATCCAAAGTGATTCTGTCACCAAGCATTTTTCCACACTAAAATGACTGTTTAAATCAGAAAGCAGATGCAAAACAGTCTTTTTATTGAACGCAATTTCTTTACTCACTGAAAGCTGCACATGGACATACACATTCTATGGCAAGCCTCGAGGGTATAAATACACAATCAAACACTTTCATAAGGTATGTAACTCCATGAATCGCTTCCCAAGGGTGTTTTCACACCTGAATCGTTTGGAAGGAAACCTGGTGCATTTTCTCCCTTGGTTCGGTTCGTATAGGCATATTTGAACACAGCAATCGTACTCTGATCCACACCAAAACAATCGGTCAGAGACTACCTGGACAGAGAGGAAATCTGTAGGTCAGCTCGTCACTGCAATTCATCATCAAAACACGGATATAGCCTTTTGGCTGCTATATTAGATATAGGTTGATCTTCACGATTGCTACACTCTTTTGGATAGCGGCAGAACAGACACAAGTAGGAAGGTGTCAGCAACTTTTTGACAAATAAAAATGTGTCTTCACTCTGTTTGTGTATGTGTGTGCAAGTGTGAGGGCGCGAGAGGGAAAGAGAGAGGTCCGTGACCAAACAGGTACTTTTCAATGGAGAAATAATGTAAAAGCCACTAATGACGGACACAAATTAAAAAACTGACATTTTCCAGTTTTGGTCCGTTTTAAAATATAACCTTGTGAAAGCAAACCGAACCATGAAGTAAATGCAACATTGTAACTATTTTAGCCCCTGTTTCAGAATAAAATCAAGCAAGCTACAGTTCTGAAAACGCCCTAAATTACTCATTACAATTTTTTATGCTCATGTGGTACTCCTGTTGTTATTTCGGCAAGCTCCACATGACAGGGAATTAGAGAGAGAGAGAGAGAGTTGGGGTGAGATGGTATGTTTGTCACCCCTCCTCCAAAGTCTATTTGTTTTGAGTCTGCCAGTGTGGCGCCGGCTTTATGTGTTAACTACCCATGATCACATACTCAACATCCCAGCCTGACCTTATCTGCGAGGTCCCAGATGCGGATGGTTCCATCATCGCTGGCTGAAATGAAGACGTCTTTAGAGGGATGGGTGGCCAGACCCCAGATACGGCCCTGTGTGTGTCCGTTTATCATGGTGTTGGAGGCGGCGTTCTTTTCTCCCACTTCAATAATCTCGCCATCCTTCGTTCCCACCAAGATCTTTCCCTGTTATTCCATAAAAACCCATTTTACTATAGTCTATCTACAAAACGTACACTTTATTTTTTTACAATACTGTACTTTTATTCAAAAATCAACGTTTAAATACATATCTCCAAGTACTATTCCAATACAATGTATGAATAAACCATGATCATGAGTGTCACATCATTTTATTTGGCTCACCTTTCCTCTACACACAGATCTGACGGTCTCTACAGGAAGTCCCGTCTCCAGTTGAAATGCTCTGCATCTCTTCATCTCCTGATCCCACAGTTTCACAGCTCCGCCCTCTTTTGTCCTACACATGAACACACACAATATACAGTAGCGGTCAAACGTCTGAACATGGGCAACAAGTGTCCAAGTGTCTGTTGAACTCACGGTCTCTCTTTGCCTCCGGTCACTATGAGTCCATCTCTGAGTGTTGTGTACATGGTAAACACAGGTCCAGTGTGTGCTTTAGCTACTACACGCACCAGGAAATGCTCCCGCCACACGTACACGTCACCGTTTATTGCCCCGGTGAACGTCAGGTTATTCTGCCAGATGAAACAAACGACATAACAATCTGAGTGTTTCAAATGCACAGCAAATTTACTAAAGTCACACATGTATTGATATATTAAAAAATATGATGACTATAATGGGCTGGTTTGAGTATTTCTATAACTGCTGATCTCCTGGGATTTTCATGCACAACAGTCTCTAGAATTTACTCTGAATGATGCCAGAAACATCCAGTGAGCGGCAGTTCTGTGGACGGAAATCCCTTGTTGATGAGAGAGGTCAACAGAAAATGGCCAGACTGGTTTGAACTGACAAAGTCAACGGTGGTGAGAAGAATACCATCTCAGAATGCTATTCTGAGATGGGGGTTGGTGCTGTTTTGGCGGCACGAGGGGGACCTACACAATATTAGGCAGGTGGTTTTAATGTTGTGGCTGATCGGTGTATATACATAGGTTGTATGCATACAATTTTAATATAATATTATCTTGTCATTAATGTTATTTTGTTGTTATATTTAACATATAATACCATATTATGCTAATCATAATAATGATAATTTTGCAACATACAAATGAAGGCTAAAGAGTAGACAAGAACAGAAGAGAAACTTCTTTTTCAAGTACTATTTCTGAGGCTGTCTTGAATTATGATGACACACATGACAGTTCACCTCTGTCATTGCATGTCATGTGCTATGTATGGTAACGTATATACAGCCACAAATAATTGGAAATTATTAAAGCAATGTCAAAATAAAATGAACCTGCAGAGTTGAATTCACAATGCATGCAAAACGCAAACTACTTTATGGAAATAAAGCGAGCAAAACTCAAAGCACCTCCTGAGATGGTCTGAGATCATATGCAATGTTCTCATAGACGACACTATTCTTGCCAAGTGTTTTCAGACCACTGAAACAGAGAAGAAAGAGTGAAAACTCCTGCATGTGCTTGTTTTGTGAGAAGCACTCATAAACACACAGTAAATGTGGGGTTCTCTGTCTGTCACTCACTCGACGTTGTGTCGATGTAGTGACACTAGGGGTTCGATCTTGAGAGCCCAATCACCTTTGCTTAAAATAGAAAAGGCCAATGAAAATTGGCGAGTGGAATTTGCATGCCGCTTTCCACCCTGGACATATGGGTATAAAAGGAGATGGCGTGCATCACTCATTCAGATTTTTTCTTCGGAGCCGAATGCATGTGTGTTCGTCTTCTCATTCTTTACTACGCTGCTGGATTCTTACGCCGCATATCAGCGGTCACCCTCACATGGTTGAGTGCTGTGTTTCCCCTGGGCGCTTTGGCAGCCTGAGACTGCAGGTGCTAAAAGAGTATTTTAGAAAGAGTATATTTTCTTCTAAAAGAGCTTGCGCAAACGCTTGCTGTCTTTTTAAAGATGTCCTCGAGTGTCTGGGGCGCCAGCACGTCAAGGCGGCTTTCATGCAAGGGTTATGTTCTCATTGCGAGAACATGTCCATGAGAACGTAGCGGTCACGGCTCACTTCATTCTCCATGAAGCAGGGAGCCACCGCGGCTGCTCCCCAACCTGGCCCGTCCTGGGCTGACGCTCAGCCGGCCGGGTCGGCATGCACCACGGGCGATCTGGATGTGGACATGGGAGCATTTCCGACCTCCCATCCCCCAGTACGCTCGTTCTGTCCGGACGAGCGGTGGATGGTGTGAAGCCAACACACGCGCTATGTCTCCGTGGCAACACGCTCAACAAGCCACGTGATAAGATGCATGGGTTGACGGTCTCAGATGCGGAGGCAACTGGGATTCGTCCTCCGCCTCCCGGACTGAGGCGAATCACTACACGACCACGAGGACTTAAAAAGCACATTGGGAATTGGGCATTCTGAAAAAGGGGAAAAATCCCCCCCCAAAAAAAAGAAAAGAAAAAAAGAGGTGTGTGAACTTGCAAAAACAATGTCAGACACTGTAATATGCTCTGGCTCCCTCCCTGCTCATCGTGGTGATGAGATTTATAGTAGATTAGTGTCACTGAATGGCTGGATGTCTGAATGGTGTCCGGAGAATAGCATAGGATACGTATATAGACAATTGGAAGAGTTTTTGAGGTAGACATGACCTGCTAAAAAGAGACGGACTCCATCCCTCCAGGGAAGGTGCCGCTCTCCTCTCTTGTAATTTGGCTCACAGTCTTAATAGTGATAGTATTTGACTAATTGTGGCCCAGGTCAGTAAGCAGACAAACTGGTTAATCCGAACATCTGCTAGCTGCCTTGAGACGTCACTCAGGTCACATAAACTACAACACATAGAGACTGTATCACCTAGATATCATATAGAGACTGTGTCTGTCCCTGAACTACCAAACACAGACCCCTTACTAAATCATTTAGAAAAAAATGTGATTAAGTTCAAACTTGAAAAAACAAAAACATTTAAGATAAACATCATATAAAGGTAGGGCCACTGAACATTAGATCTCTTTCTACCAAAGCACTAATTGTAAATGAAATTGTTACAGATCACAGTTTGGATGTGTTCTGTTTGACTGAAACCTGGCTTAAACCGGATGAATATATTAGTTTAAATGAATCTACTCCCCCAGGTTATTGTTATAAACAAGAGCCTCATCTGAGGAGGTGTTGCTACAATTTACAGTGAAGTTTTTGGTGTTACTCAGAGGACAAGATATAAGTAAGTCTTTTGAACTAATAATGCTTAATGTGACACCGTCAGATATAAATACAAAATCTCTGTCGTCTTTTGCCCTTGCTGCAGTATATAGATCACCCGGGCCGTACTCTGGTTTCCTTGGTGAATTTGCAAATTTTCTATCAGATCTAGTAGTTAATGTAGATAGAGCTTTAATTGTTGGTGACTTCAACATTCACATAGATAATGAAGATGACACATTGGGATTAGCATTCATCAATATTCTTAACTCTCTTGGAGTCAGACAAAATGTAACAGGACCAACTTATCGCCAAAATCATATGCTAGATTTAATTCTGACATATGGTGTTGGTATTGATACTATAGAAATTCTACCGCAGACCAATGACATCTCAGATCATTACCTCATCTCTTGTTTGCTGTGATCAGCTAATGTCACTCAATCTATACCACACTAGCGTTCAGGTAGAACTATTCTTTCGACCACTAAAGATAGATTCACTAATAATTTTCCAGAATTGTCTCACATACTCAGTAAGCCAAATTTCTAGAAGAAATTGATGTAACAACAGAAAATATAAATACAGTCTTCTCTAGCACTCTTGATAGTGTCGCCCCCCTTCGATTAAAAAGATCAAAAAAGCCCTGCACCATGGTACAATGATCACACTCATGCTCTCAAGAGAGCAGCTCTGAAAATGGAGCGCAAGTGGAAGAATACAAAATTAGAGGTATTTTGTGGCGCATGGAAGGATAGTGTCTGTAGCTATAGACAGGCACTAAAAGCTGCCAGGTCAGCATATTTTAGCAAACTCATAGAAAATAACCACAACAATCCTAGGTGTTTATTCAGTACTGTGGCTAAATTGGTTAGGAATAAAGCAACGACTGAATCAGATATTCCGTCGCAGCACAATAGTAATGACTTCATGAATTTCTTTACAGATAAAATTGAAATAATCAGAAATAAAATTGGAATTGTGCAATCATTTGTCACAGAAAACAGTGTCTCATAATTTTCCTCACAAGCAACTTCAATCCTTTGCTGTCATATGTCATGAACAGCTAACAAAACTTCAAAAGCCACAACAAGTATGTTAGATCCAATACCAACTAAGCTCTTAAAAGAGGTATTCCCTGTAATATCAGAACCTCTTCTTAATATTATTAACGCCTCGCTATCCTTAGGACATGTCCAAAGAAACTTTAAAATGACAGTTATCAAACCGCTTATTAAGAAACCACAACTTGATCCTGGAGATTTGGCTAATTACAGACTGATTTCAAATCTCCCATATATGTCGAAAATACTAGAAAAGGTAGTGTCCTCCCTACTATGTTCATTTCTACAGAGAAATGAAATATATGAAGAATTTCAGTTAGGATTTAGGCCCCATCACAGTACAGAGTCTGCACTTATCAGAGTTATAAATGACTTGCTCTTATCATCTGATCGCAGCTGCATTTCTCTTCTAGTGCTTTTAGATCTTAGTGCTGCTTTCGAAATGACAGATCACGACATTCTCTTGAATAGGCTAGAGAATTATGTTGGCATTAGTGGACTTGCATTAGCATGGTTTAGGTCCTATTTATCAGACCACTAACACTTTGTATGTGTAAATGAGGAAGTGTCAAATCAAACAAAAGTTAAGTATGGAGTGCCACAGAGATCAGTTTTAGGGCCACTGCTTTTCTCCTTATACATGCTTCACCTGGGAGATATTATCAGGAATCACGGAATAAGTTTCCACTGTAATGCCGACGATACCCAACTATATATTTCATCTAAACCCAACGAAAATTCACAATTCTCCAAATTAGCAGAGTGTATCAATGAAATCAAAGATTTGGATGGCCAGAAATTTCCTTCTCCTCAATTCTGACAAAACAGAGGCACTAATTATTGGACAAAAACCTCTAAAAACAAGCTGCTAAAATACAATGACTCTCAATGGATGTACTGTTACGTCGTCTTCTGCAGCAAAGAATTTAGGTGTTATATTTAATAAAGATCTGTCCTTTGAAAATCAAATTTCCGAAATATTGCTAAGTTACAACACATGCTCTCTGTTGCTAATGCTGAAAAACTAATTCATGCATTCATGGCCTCAAAACTAGATTATTGTATGCATTACTGGGAGGATGTCCAGCAAGTTCAATAAACAAACTTCAATTGGTTCAAAATGCAGCTGCCAGAGTGCTGACTGCAACCAAGAAATATGACTGTATTAGTCCAATTTTATCGTTGTTACACTGGCTACCTGTTAAATTTCATATTAATTTTACAATTCTGTTAACTACATACAAAGCTTTGAATGGTCTAGCTCCGCAGTACTTAATCCATCACGTTTATTACATTCACAAAATTCTGGCTTGTTAATAATTCCTAGAATATCAAAATCCACAAAAGGAGGTAGATCTTTTTCATATTTGGCTCCTAAACTATGGATTAGTCTCCCTAACATTGTTCAAGATGCAGACACACTCATTCAGTTTAAGTCTAGACTAAAGACTCATCTATTCAGCCAGGCGTACACCTAATTTATCCATCAACTCACTGTTATGCAGGCTGCTTTAGTTAGGTCTGCCGGAACCAGAAACATCTATCATGATCTATAAATCTGCATAAAATTGAATGGCATCTATGCTTATATTATTCTGTTTCCCTGTCTCAACCTCGGTATTCAAATCCTGAGGTTACCAGAGCAGGCCACATCCAGCTCCGTTCCTGCTTAGTGTCGGACTCCACTGCTACGTGTCGCTGAGTGATGCCAACAAACTACAGCCGGTGCTAGCCAGACATCACTTCAATCTTTTGACTTCAGAGGATGAGCTGATGCCAACTCCAACTGTAAGATATCAGATACTTCATATGCCACTGCCTGAACCTTGGACATAGGATGGACCCCACCGAACCTCACCGAAATGACCTTCAGATTGAACTGCGATGCACCTCATTGATCTCTGCCTGCATCACCTTTGTCTATTGATGGACTACACTCTTGAAATGGAATACATAGACTATCATTTAATTACCAACAAAAGCCTTCATCAGCCAGCTAACAAAGGACAATGCATCTATGTGAACTTCTGCAGTTAATCCAGGATGGACTTCTAAGACATTATTCATTAATCTCAGAGTTCATACAAAATCTTTGTTTAAACACTGGTCATTAACGCTTATTTAATTTACAAATTTTAGTGGAGTTTTGTGTTCCTTGCCACAGTCGTCTTCAGCTTGCTCACTGGGGTTCTAAATACAATTATTATTTAATTACTTAATTTTTATACACAATTTACAATCATATTTAATCAAACTACACAATGATCACTGCAAGACTTTATAGATATTACAGTTTATTTATTTTTTGTTAAAGCATGATTTCCTGTAAAGCTGCTTTGAAATGATGTGAGTTGTGAAAAGCGCAATACAATGACTTAAATCAGACACATGCATCAATGGCTTTTCTTTCATTTGTTTAAAAAAATTATCAAGTGTTTTCCTTTAAACGTGCGTCTATGTGTCTAATGCCATTTCTTGTCACGTGTCACTCATATATTCAGTACTGTATATACAGTATATCCTGTATCACTCATATATATAAATCAGTGTGACTCACAGCTCCAAACGCAACAGAGAGCATGGTCTGCATGCGGCCATCTTCCACCGCTCCAATCACTCCTTTCTTATACAGCAGAGACCCACCCACCAGCGTCCAGAACTTGATGTGTTTGATTCCCACTGAAACAAACTGGGTGTCCGAGTCAGGCCTGAACTCCACCACGAAGATCCGATCCATGTGACCACCTTTACTGCAAACTTTAGACCCTAAAAAACAAAGGAAAACATCATCAACAAATATGAATGGATTCAGGTGCACTGGAATAGAAAAACAACTGCATAATTGTTTGGTTGATTGCTTGCGATTTTATTTTACCTGTATGCAAAGTGGAAAATGTAAGAAAATAATTGAGTATTGTCGATGATTAATGGTTTGTTAAAGAAACTCACATATCATTCACCAGTTCTGGAGGTAGCACATTACAATTAAAACAGTTTACATATACTCACCGAGCACTTTATTTGGAACACCTGTACACCTACTTATCCATGCGATTATTTAATCAGCCAATCGTGTGGCAGCAGTGCAATGCATAAAATCATGCAGATATGGGTCAGGAGCTTCAGTTAATGTTCACATCAACCATCAGAATGGGGAAAAAATGTGATCTCAGTGATTTGGACCGTGGCATGATTGTTGGTGCCAGATGGGCTGGTTTGAGTATTTTTGTAACTGCTGATCTCCTGGGTTTTGTATACACAACAGTCTCTAGAGTTTACTCAGAATGGTGCCAAAAACAAAAAAAACATCCAGTGAGCAGCAGTTCTGTGGATGGAAATGCCTTGTTGATGAGAGAGGTCAACAGAGAATGGCCAGACTGGTTTGAGCTGACAGAAAGGTTATGGTAACTCAGATAACAGCTCTGTACAATTGTAGTGAGCAGAATAGCATCTCAGAATGCACAACATGTCGAACCTTGAGGCAAATGGGCTACAAAAGCAGAAGACCATGTCGGGCACTTTATAAGTAGGCTACCAGAGTGTTCGTAGTAAAGTGCTTGGTGAGAGTAAATTACTTTTGGAAGTAACAAGTAATACAATGCTATTTTTTATTTATTTAATTTTTGGACTTTAAATTTCTGAAAAGATACAGATTTGACCCGCATATACTGTATGCACTGATCCACAATGCAATGGTCCGAAGCATGTAAGGCCACTTCCACAACCAGTTTTGGGTAAGTTACTCAAAGAAAGTAGTCCACTTCAAAATGCTACTTATCTCTCTAAAAAATAATCACATTACTAATTACTTTACTTTGAAGTAGCGTTCTAAAACACTTTTCAAAGAAGTTTTTGTTTTTCTGTACAAATTCATAGTTTGTCATACACTCGTGTCTCCCTTACAATGACTCGTTAGGGGGCACACATTCTTCAACCAACACAGAAATGCAAGCAGACATACTTATTAAAATAATTCATGTTTAAAATGTATTCAACATGAAAAATATTATTTTAAAAATATGTGTAACCCAGGTAATGTACTTAAAAGTAATTAACTCCAGTCAGTAACTTTATTCCAATTAAAATAATTTATAAATGCATTACTTTATGACAAAAATATAATTCAATTACTCTAACTACTTACTTTGTAATCAGATAAAACATTGTCTCCAACCAAAATACCTGACATTTCAAATAAGTAACATGGATTACTTTTATTTATTTACTGAAAAATCAATTGAAAATCTCTCCCTTTTCCCACAATAATGTAACACGTAATTTTCAAATTAAAAATTTAATCAAAATTCAACCTATTTTTATTTCTTAATGCACATTCATGGTCATATTGTCAATTATTCATAGGTGCACTTTATCAAATAAATAAATAAATGTTTGTCTTCATAGTCTTTTCATTAAATGTAATAACTTGCTCTGCCTCTGAAACGACTTTCCCTTTTGGGCTCATATCACCAAGCCATCTTAAAAGACCACTTTTTACCCTTCATTCAATTGCCAATGCATAAAATCAAGTCCACCCAAAAAAAATTTTCACTTGGAATTGGAATATGTCACATCACTAAAGTGAAAAGGGTTGCGAACACCATTTCATGATGACTTCACACACAAACACACACCTTCTTGCCATCTCCACACAGTGATTGTATGTTCTAGATCGACCCCCACAGACAGCAGCAGTTTTCCCGTGGCGCTGAAGTTCACGTATCCGACCCCTTTAGCATGAGAACAGCGCAGGACAGACAGCGTCTGTTTACTCATGGCGTCCCACACGTGAATGCATGGCGCCAGACCTACAGGAAAATGCACAAAAAGCCAGACGTCAGAAAATGCCTGCTTGGCACTTGGAAACCATCAACATTCTTGTCTGGGATCAGTTTTAAAAGCTGAAGGATAAAAAAGTGTTTCCCAAACAGTTGCTTTAAGTACAAACTCATTCAAAACAAATTCAAACCCATTAGTTTTATTAGAAGACTTTTATTATGCAAATGTTGTGGGTTTGAGCTATGGTTCTTAACTGGTTTTGCTTTAATCATTTACAGTTTTTAATCGAGTTAATTACATAACATGCCAATTAATTAATCAAATTAACTTTTAACTCATTGGTTTAAAGATCCCATTATTCTGTTGTGATTTGACCAGCTTCGTCCAGCAATAATGAGTCCTGTGTGTGTAAACAACTCTCATTCTGTGGCTGCGCTGCTTGTGAGGTTTGTTGAGGTGCGCTGACTGCCCCCTGCTGACTGACCTTGCTGGAAAAAATATGCACTTTTTCCCAAAATGAACAGAATTTGCGAGGGGTCATGGGACATGATTAATTGAGTTTTTTTTTATGTGTATTTTTAATCACACTAAATTAACACGTTAAAAAATTTCCTTAAAGGAATAGTTCACTTTATAGTTCAGTTATAATTCTCTCATCATTTACTTACCCTTAAGCCATCTCAAACACGCTTGACCCTTTTCTTCTGCGGAACACAAACAAATATATTTTGATGGAGATATGATGTGAATATATCCATACAATGTAAGTCAATAGGGTCCAAAACTTCTGCAGACTCCATGGCACAGTCATAATATGAAGCTTGATTACACTTCCCCGTGCTTGATGAGGAATATGCGCTCTGAGCTTCAGATCATGATCAGCAAGGAGACAGCAGATGTCAAGATTTATAGAGAAAATTTAGTTTCTGTCTGTTTCTCACCAAAAAAATTATCGTATCGCTTTAGAAGACATGAATTAAACCACTTGCGTCATATGGATTAACTTTATGTTGCTTTTGTGTCTTTCTTGGAGCTTAAAAGTGCTGGATCCCATTGACTTACACCTTATATCCACATCATAATATCTTCATTTGTGTTCCGCAGAAGAAAGAAGAGACACAAGAGTTTGAGACGGTATAAGGGTGAGTAAATGATGAGAGAGTTATCATTTTTGGGTGATCTATTCCTTTAAAATCAAACATTGAAAGTTAGTATTTGGTTTATTAATGGTTTCTAATTGTCTCTTGAATTTCAATGGGTCTATGCTCTCTTTGCTGCAAATGAACACATTTATAATGTAATCTGGGTTGTATTTTCTTTTAAGCTTGTGTAGTTTTGTTAATCTTTTAACAAACATTAGGATGAGCGCATTTCACACAACCTGTCCATGTTGGCATCTGTCTAATTTGACTAGCTTCTACTAGTTGATAGATGAATTTAAGTCAAAATAGAGTAGAGTTTGATTGGATGCTCAGCCTTTGACATCAACAACAAAAGATATGGGACGCGTTTTCTTCTCCATTTTAAAAGCTGATAAGTCTATTTATTTGATTATCCTAACAACACACAATTATATGGTAAGCTGCATTGTATTATTCGTATTTAGTATTGTTTTTCCCTGCTGTCTGCAACCTTATCAAAACAGACCTGCAACACTTTAAATCGGTTGCGTGATGACTAATGCAAACATGAGAATGTGTTCTTGCTAACGGCAGTGGCATAGCCAAGGGTGGGCCAGGGTGGGCCAGGGTGGGCCGGGGTGGGCCCACCCAAATTAGACCCAGGCCCACCCAGAATATTAGAGATTTTTCTATGACTTCAAATATATATTTATAAAATAGTTTTAAAAAATGCATAAATTCTGATTTCTGAAAGTGTGAATGAACTGTTTGGATGCACCACCTCTCTGTTGTTAAGAAAAATTTGGTAAAAAAAAAAATTGGGGCAAAAACCTTCGTTTTATTGAGGCCCACCCAAAAGTAATTTCCTGGCTATGCCCTTGGCTAATGGTAGTTTTTTTCCTAAACTGGGACACAAAACACGGGGAAAATGCACATACAATGGAAATATATAGGGCAGGTGGGGTTAAAAGCAGAAATGAAGCTAGTATTTTTGCTAAAGCACTAATATATATATATATTTAAAAAAAAACTTTTCTAGGTGGATAATCATTAAGTTACAGCATGCCTTACTGATTTAATTCCTGTGGCTGGAGTTTTCTGTATCTTTCAGATAATTATATCACGTCTTTTTAACAGGATGCCACCATATTTGCTTCAAGAATTAGAGTGGTCTGTTCCTCACATGTGGTATGGGCTACTTTTATGTTATTTTTATGTAAATGGTGCTTTTCTGTCATTTTGAAGCTTGACAACCCTTGTCCCCATTCACTTTTATTATACAGAAAAGAGAGGATATTTTTTGAAAAATAAGTCATGATGGAAAATAAATGATGATCACACAAATTTTGGGGTGAACTATTCCTTTAAATTGTATTTAACCTGGAACATTACATGTAAAAATGTGCTGGAGCCAAAGAATTCTTTCCTTGAACTTTTGGAATCAAACAAAAGGTGAGTGAGATCAAACGAAATCACATGGAAGGAGGGTGCTGCAGTCCTACCTGGCAGGTCGGTGATGTCGCCTGTGTGGAGATGTGTTGAATGAGCGGATGAGACAGTGATAAATAAAAAATAAAAAACAGCAATGAGAAGAGCTGCTCTTAGTGCCAAAGCAGAGAAATTCAAATTATCAGCAAAATCACAGGCAGACTTGTTATTAACACAAAAATCAAGCAGCGCACACTGAAGAAAGCCAAAACAAGTAAATTTAAGTGAATGAAAATGATTTAGATGGTGAAAGTTACATAAATATGCATTAAGTGGAGCATTAAGATATTTGTCGAAGTCAGACTGTCCCAATCATACTGCATGTACAGAGTTTTTTTTATACAGTAGCCGTTTACACAAACACACTTACCGATCTGACCGGTGGCGATGATGTTTTGATATTTGGGGTGTTGATTGACAGTTAGACAGAGGATGTCATCCGTGTGCTCCAGGTAAAAGCTTTGAGTACCTGAAAATCATCAGATTATGGGTAATTCATGTGACATATTAAACAGTGTGGCATGCCATACTTCAGCAAAATGTGCTAAAGTTTTGTAATTATTATACTGTACATGCAGTTTTCTGAGGTCATATTGATTGAGAGACAACATGGAATATAAATTTGTCAAAATTTGTCAAATATTCTATATGTAATATTTGTAATTTTCTCGATTAACAATTTTTTATTGATTCATATATTAAACACAGAAAAAAGTCATGGTTACTTTCGTAACCTCCGTTCCCTGATGGAGGGAACGAGACGTTGTGTCGATGTAGTGACACTAGGGGTCACTCTTGGGAGCCCCAAACACCTCTGATCTTTTTTTAAAAGGCCAATGAGAATTGGCAAGTGAAATTTGCATGCCACAAATATTAGCTCCTTTTATACTCGTATGTCCGAGGGAGTGGCATGCAAATTCCACTTGCCAATTCTCATTGGCCTTTTAAAAAAAGATCAGAGGTGTTTAGGGCTCCCAAGAGTGACCCCTAGTGTCACTACATCGACACAACATTGAGTGAGTGACAGATAGGGAACAAAACTTATATACACAGAATTAACAATTAACCCCCACTATTACCCTTCCCAGTCTCCATTCCCACCTTGGCCCCCAACAACATCCCAGTGGTCATACATGATTATAGACACACACACACACACACACACACACACACAAAATATATATATATAATAATCACACATATTGACAACTACACCACTCTCTCCACAGCCCCTCCCTGAGAGCCCTCCAGAAACGCCAGATATCCACCCCATTTCCCCACAAACGAGTCCAATTTCCCCAGTCTTCTAAATGACCCTTCTTCAAAAGCCGCCACCCTCCCCATCTCAGAGCACCACTCCTGAAATGAGGGCACTCCAGCTGACCTCCATCCCCTTAAAACTATCTGTCTGGTGATCATGACACTGGTTAGGACCCAACTCTTTATGTGTCTATTCTCTACATCGATGACCGCCCCATCGCCCAAATACAGAGTGCCCGATACATGACCAAAATACATGGGTTGTGTCTCCATCCTCTGATGGAGGGTGTGTCTTTAAGACCAACCCAATACAATCTAGAGGGGGTCCAATAGCATCGATGTAATATCTTTAATTGCATAAGGCACACCTTTGCGTCTCTAGATGCAGACTTGACGTTTTTTAGAATCCTAGCCCACACTCCCTCCTCCAATACCAAGTCTAAATCTTTCTCCCATAATCTCTTGATAGAAGTTAAAGCTCCGTCCCCCAGACTCTGAATTAGCAGGGAGTAATATACTGATGCCTCATGACCTTTTCCAAAAGCAGTAATCACCCCTCCCAGAGTGTCTGCTGCTTTAGGGGGGTGTATGCTACTTCCAAAATAGTACAGAGCAGGTGGCGCAGCTGTAAATACATAAAGAACTGAGATCTGGGAATCCTAAAATGTTGTTTTTTCAAAGGATATCAACACTCCGCTCTCATATAGGTCACTGAGTGTAGTAACCCCCTCACGATCCACTCTGACCAGCAGAAGGGGGATTTATTAATACATAATTTTGGGTTCAGCCATATGCTCGAGGCAACATTTAAATAAATGTCCGAATTAAACACTCTGGACACTTTTGTCCATACCGAATGCAAATACGAGATAATGGGGTGTAACTTAACTTCGCCGGTTAGTTTGATAGAAAGGCTTTGTAATGGAGAAATAGGGGCAAGAACTTCCTGTTCAATAGAAAACCAGGGAGGGACTCTCTCAGGTGGAAGCGACCAATGAACCAAATGTCTGAGACCGAACGCATAATAATAATAAAACAAAATTTTGGGTAGGCCTAGCCCACCTTTGTCAATCGGCCTATGCAGCTTACTGAAATGTAATTTGGGACGTTTACCATTCCAAATGAAGGACTTTGCTATGCTATCAAATTGCTTGAAATAAGAGAGGGGGACATCTATAGGGAGAGACTGTAGCAGGTAGTTGAATTTTGGAATACAATTCATTTTAATAACATTAACCTTCTCAATCATAGATAAATGTAATGAAGCCCACCAGCCCACATAGCTAAAAACATTTTATTAAAGGGTCAAAATTAACTCTAACTAAATCACACAAATTTGCTGGGAATAAAATACCCAAATACTTAATGCCCTGTTTGGGCCACTGAAAGGTGCCCGGCTGAAAAGCCGTTACCGGGCAGCACACTGTCAGAGCCAAAGCTTTGGATTTAGACCAATTATCTCTGTATCCCGAGAACTTAGAAAAGGAATGAATAATTCTGTGGAGGCAAGGCATAGATCTAGTAGGGTCGGAGACAAATAATAAAATATCATCTGCGTGAAGCAAAAGCTTATGCGCCACACCTCCTGCCATCACCCCTGGAAAATCATCCTCCTTTCTTGTCACGGCTGCTAATAGTTCCAGGGAAAGACAGAACAATAATGGGGAAAGAGGGCAACCCTTCCGGGTGCCCCTATCTAGAGTAAAGTAATCTGAAATGAATCCATTTGTTTGTACTGCCGCTACCGGGTGTCTATAAAGTAACTTAATCCATCCAATAAAAGTATTTCCGAACCCGTATATTTCCAAAATCTTAAAAAGATAATCCCATTCTACCATATCAAAAGCCTTTTTGGCATCAAGTGAGATGGCAGCGACCAGAGTCTGATCATTTGCCACCAACCACATGATATTAATTAGACGCCTGATATTATCAGAAGAGTTACAGCCCCGAATAAACCCCACCTGATCTATATGTATAAGAGATGTCATAACTACTTAATCGGTTTGCCAAAATATTTGACAATATTTTAACGTCTAGCTGGATCAGGGAAATTGGATGGTAACTCTTACACTCACTTGGATCTTTGTCCTTTTTAAGAATCAGACTGATCCGGGCTTTTGTCATGGTTGGCAGAAGCTTTCCATTCTTTAATGATTCCGTATAAACTTCTAGCAAAAGTGGAGCCAATTCTGTAGCATAAGATCTAAAAAACTCACTGGCAAAGCCATCTGGCCCCAGAGACTTGCCTGTAGGCAAGGCCTTAATTACCTCGCCAAGCTCCTCCAAGGTTATTTCAGAATCAAGATAATGATTTTGCTCATTCGTCAGTTTAGGGAGTTCTAATGGTTCCACAAAGTTTCTAATATTTTCATCAGTAGACGAAGATGTGGAACTAAAGAGATCAAGATAGAATTATTTAAAAACATTATTAATATCAATGCCTAAGGTAAATATTTCACCACCAGCAAATTTCACTGAGGGAATGGTAAAAAAAGATTCTCTTTAGCCAGAAGTTTTCCTGCTTTGTCCTCCGACTCATAGTATGACTTACTTACCCTGAAAAGCCAAAACACCACCTTCCGCGACAAAATAGTATTATATCTGTATTCTAATCGGGTCAATTCTCTGAGGCCATCAGACAGCATTTGGCACTTCAGCTCTGCCTCGGTAATTTTAATATTCCCTTCCAACTCCATGAGTTCTCGTGCTTTGGATTTTTTGGTGAATGAGGCATACTGTATGATCCAGCCCCTAAGAACTGCTTTGAGTGCCTCCCAAGCCACGCCCACAGAGGATATGAGGACCAGTTGGTCTCCATATAAACATTGATTTCAGATTTGTTGGAATTAAGGATTTTGCAAAGAGGATACATTAGAGCGCCAACTATATGATTTCCTTTTCTCCATATGTGGCAACACCTCTAAACTCACCAGGGCATGATCTGAGACTAAAATCTTTCCAATTGAGCAATCAACAACAGATGAAATGAGGGACTTAGTTATATATTAAAAAATATATATTCTAGAATAAATCTTACTGACTGATGAAAAAAAATGTATAGTCCCTACCAGATGGGTTCAGAAGTCTCCAAATATCTGTAAGACCAAGATTTGTACACATCCTGTGAAGCGTCAATGTTGCTCTAGGGGGCTTACACGCTTTTGCTTCACTACGATCAAGGACTGAGTCCATCAAAAGATTAAAGTCTCCTCCCAATATTATATCATGAGGCTTGCCAGCAGCTTGCAGCATACCTTCAAGATCTATAAAAAAGCCCTAATCATCAAAGAAATGCTGTGGTTCTTCCAAGAAAGCCTTCCTTTACTCCTCGCCTCATGTAACACGAGATTTTTATCGGATGATCTCAGAAATTTGGCCAGAATTGATCGGGCCTGTCTCCCACAGTGGATCGCCGAGCCGGAACCCGGTGAGCTTGCTCGATTTCCAGCTTATGGCCTGTTATGTCGAGCAGACACGGAATTCCGTCCAGGAATTTCACCATATCCCGACCTTCTTCGGCCTCAGAAATTCCAACAATCTGGACGTTATTCTGCTGACTACGATTTTCCATATCCTCCAACTTTTCCCAGATGCGCTCCAAATCCACCATGGTCACTAGCGGAATAGCAGCTAATTCCCTCTTCGATGACTCCAGATAATTGATCCGTTTCTCGACTTCTCCCACTCTTGTAACCACTTCAGTGAATTTCATCTCCATGGCAGTGATCGATCGACATATTACAGCAAGATCCTCCAAGTCAGCAACGACCTTCGTCAGCACTGCCAACAAGTTCAACAATTCTCGCCGAATTTCCTGCACTTCTCCAGTCAAATCGAGTCCCTGGTCTGCGGCCTTGTCAGGGGCATCAGCTTGAGCACCTAAGTGTCTTTTAATGTCTCCAGAGCCCGAGGATTTTAAATTCTTTGACATATTGTCTTCCTAGAACAGTTAAGGATCAGGGTATATCGAATCTCACCGGTTTATGACATAAAAAGTATTAAAACCAGCAAAGTGCGCAGAGCTTGCCGTTCACACGTCCGAACCTCGCATGGCATCAGTGACTCCCAATATTTGTACTTTTAAAAGTTAATTTGTCATTTTAATTTTAAAAGGGCATATTAATCGAGAGACTAAATGGATTTTGTACTTTTTAAAAGTTAATTTTTCATATAATTTGTCAAATATTCTATATGGAATATTTGTGCTTTTTAAAAGTTAATTTGTCATAATTTGTCGAATATTCAACATGGAATATTTGAACTACAGTAGTTGATTTGTCATATAATTTGCCAAACATTAAAGATGGATTATTTTGACTGTTTAAAAGTTGACTGGTCATATGATATGTCAAATATTCAACACAGAATATTTTTACTTTAAAAATTAATTCGTCATATAATTAGTCATATATTCGACATGGAATATTTGTATTTTTAAAAGTTCATTTTTCATATAATTTGTCAAATAATTGACATAGAATATTTGAACTTTTAAAAGTGAATTTGTCATATAATATGTCAAATACTGTTCATGGAATATTTGTACTTTTTAAAAGTAAGATTTTCATGTAATTCTTCAAATACATGGAATATTTGTATTTTTTAATGTTAATTTGTCATATAATTCATTACAATTTCTACATAGAATATTTGTACTTTTTAAAACTTAATTTGTCATATATTTGTTCCAAAGAATCTACATGCAATGTTTGTATTTTTTATAAGCTAATTTGTCATAATTTGTTACATATTTTACATGGCATATCTGTCCTTTGGAAAGTTATTGGTCATACAATTTTTCAAATATTCTACATGGAATATTTTTTACTTTTAAAAGTTAATTTGTCATATAATTAGTCAAATATTCTACACTGAATATTCGTACTTATTATAAGATAATTTGTTATACAATTTGTCAAATATTCTACATGGAATATTTTTTTTTTACTTTTAAAAGTTAATTTGTCATATAATTGGCCAAATATTCTACATGGCATATTTGTACTTTTAAAAGTTAATTTGTCAAAATGTGTTACACATTCTACATGGAATATTTGTACTTTTTATAACTAAATTGTTATTCATTAAACTTAATTTGTCATATATTTGTTCCAAATAATCTACATGCAATATCTGTATATTTTATAAGCTAATTTGTCATAATTGTTTACATATTTTACATGGCATATCTGTCCTTTGGAAAGTTATTGGTCATACAATTTGTCAAATATTCTACATGGAATATATTTTTTTTACTTTTAAAAGTTAATTTGTCATATAATTGGCCAAAAATTCTACATGGCATATTTGTACTTTTAAAAGTTAATTTGTCAAAATGTGTTACACATTCTACATGGGATATTTGTACTTTTTATAACTAAATTGTTATTCATTAAACTTAATTTGTCATATATTTGTTCCAAATAATCTACATGCAATATCTGTATATTTTATAAGCTAATTTGTCATAATTGTTTACATATTTTACATGGCATATCTGTCCTTTGGAAAGTTATTGGTCATACAATTTGTCAAATATTCTACATGGAATATATGTTCTTTTAAAAGTGAATTTGTTATATAATTTGTCAAATATTCTAAATGGAATGGAATTTAAAAGTTAATTTGCCATGTAAGTTTTCAAATACTCTACATGGAATATTTGTAGTTTTAAATTTTAATTTGTTAACATTTATCAAATATTCTACATGGAATATTTGTACTTTTAAAAGTATAACTGTCATATATTTGGCCAAATATTCTACATGGAATATTTGTTCTTTTTAAAAGTAAATTTTTCATATAATTTGTCAAATACCCAATGCTTTATGTGATGTTAAAAGTACAAAATTGAGTTGGTCATTTAACATGCCAGTCAGACAGTCTCTTCCTATCTAAGTAGGCAGATCTTGGCCAGAATACGATGCATTGTCATTGTCATTGATGCATGATTTTCTGTAAAGCTGCATTGAAACGATGTGTGTTGTGAAAAGCACAATACAAATAAAAATGACTTGACATGACTTGACATTTTGTTGACCATATTTTATTCTGACAGTCAAGAGTCTGTCTGGCTACACTAGACTAGAATCAGACATGATTAAAGAGCCTTAGTGCTGATTGTGAATCCTTGTTTAAATTCAAAGTAATGAGTGTACCAGCAGAGAGGTTTTGAATAACAGCAGCAGCAGCGGTGTGGAAGATGATGTCAGCTCCATCATTGAGGTAGTGAAGGTTGTTTCGACAATCAAAGCCCCTGTAGCCAAAAACATGATCTAGAGACAGCTCCTACAAACACACACCCAGGCAGAGGTTGGGACATTAAATTTCCACACTGAAAATACTGAAGAAAACCTTGTAGCTTTATAAGGTCATAATAACCCCGGCTGACCTCTATGAGTTTCTTCTTCTTTGTAATGTTGTTCTTCACCAGTTTCTCGGGTAACGGTGCTGCTCGACTTACTGGAGGTCTATAGAAAACAAATGACAATGTTTGAAATAAATAAACACAGTCAACACGACATCTGCATTTTTATGAGGTGAGAATTCTAGCTCCTAGCTTTTTTATGTGTTAGGCTGTGTTCAGTATGAATGGTCCCTTAGATGTTTTAGGTTTTGGAACAAAGATAGTGTGTATGATTTATTACCTCTCATCTACTAGAATCTCTTTCTGCTGCTGGTGTGGCTTTACACCTGTCATTTGTCTTATACTGACAGCGTAGATCTTCGTCGTGTAGTCCATATTCTTTTCTCGAGCGACATCACTGTCATAACCTAAACACACACACATAAACATTTCCGCAATTAGGAAAAACTGAAACGCACTTGCACTTACACACCAAATAACATTACCTCCGTCTTCCTCAGCATCATCATCGGATTCCTCGCTGTCTATGGCTTTGCTCTCACGTGGACTGATCCCCTCTCTTGCCCAGATCATGAGGGCTGTGTCGGCTCCACCCACCGTTAGCAGCATTGCATCGTCATTGGACCATCGCACGTTTGTTACATTGGCACTGTGAGCCACGTACTTTTTAAACTTGGCAAATTGACCCTGTATTGAGTAAAAACAGCAGCGTTGGAACATTCTTTGGAAAATAAGTATATAATTGCTTTCCTGAGTGAACTTGCAACATTTCCAGTGTTAAAGCAATAATTCACACAAAAAGGAAAATTCTGTCATCATTTACTAAACATGTTGATGTATTACTTTCTTTATTCCATGAAATTTCTATCTACATTTGGATTTAAATTGTTATTCATTAAACTTAATTTGTCATATATTTGTTCCAAATAATCTACATGCAATATCTGTATATTTTATAAGCTAATTTGTCATAATTGTTTACATATTTTACATGGCATATCTGTCCTTTGGAAAGTTATAGGTCATACAATTTTTCAAATATTCTACATGGAATATATGTACTTTTAAAAGTGAATTTGTCACATAATTAGATCTTCTCCTCCACTGTAGCTCTGAAATCTCACACAATTGCTTCCACATATTCAAACTTTTATGGTACATTTATGATGTGTCACAGTTCCAGTGAGTTTGTCTGTCTGTTGTTTTGCTGTTTCTATCCCTCATGTTTCTCTGGCGCTGTCGGCATGCATGATCAGTGTTTCCATGGGAACACTGATTGTTCCCATGGGAACGCTGATCACGCCACTATTTAGCGTGCTAGCAACACCTGTCTCTCCACTAATTCACTGCCCATTTAAGCCCTTTGTTGTGTCATGTTCTTTGCTAGATTGCTGTTTGGGGTTGAGGTAACTCACCTCGCTCTCTCTGCCTAGTTTGTCCTGTCTTGTGTATCTGTTTTTGTTGCCCAGCTCTGCCCAAGTGTCGGGAGTGTGGTTACCTTCCAGTTTGCTGTACGCCTGTTCTCCTCGTCCACATCTCTTCAATGGAGGATTCCTCACGAATCTGCTCCTGACTACCACAACGCATACACTCGCCTACGAACACACTCATCGTGAAGGATTCCTTATGGATCTGCTCACTGTGCGGTTGGCGAGCACTCATCGATAAACACGCCCACCACCTTCTACTGCATTTGGTACCAGGATCTCTACACTTCACCTGGATCTGCTGAAGTTATAATTTATTGTTAATAAAACCTTTGAACTGTTCCTCTGCTCTTGGGACTCTTTGTCTCGCCTTTGAGACAGAACAATCTAGCTAGGATAGACCCAGTGGAGGAATCTACTCTTCGCTCCGCCCTGTCTCAGCAGGGAGCCTTACTGGGACGTAAGCAGGATCAGATCTCCGCTTCTAACCGGGCTCTGGAGATGATGGTGTCGCAGCTCGCTGAGCTCACCTCTATCGTTCAACAACTCCGCCAGCCTCCCGGTTCCAACCAGGAAGTGCCCTCACCTGCTCTGGTGGCTCCCCATGTTTCTGAATGCTCAGAGGCTCACATCAACCCTCCAGCCCCGTTCTCAGGTGAGGTGGGGTCCTGCAGCTATTTCCTTTCACAATGTTCCTTGTTCTTCACATTGCAGCCCTCTGCTTTTCCGTCTGAGACACTGAAGGTGGCATGTGTCACGCTCCTCATTGGAAGGGCCGGTGAATGGGGAACCACCATGTGGGACAAAAGACATCCCTGTTGCTCTTCATTTCAAGCATTTGCCACAGAGCTCCACCGGGTGTTCGATCACTCGGCTCAAGGTTGTGAGGCAGCGAGGGTTTTATCCAGACTATCTCAGGGAAATCGGCGGGTCACGGACTATGCCATCGATTTCTGCACCCTTGCTGCATGTTGTGAGTGGAACGATAACGGCAAGTGGGATCGGTTCCTGCATGGGCTTTCCAACGACATCCAGAATGAAATCTATCCCTTGGACCTGCCTTCCCGCTTCGACGACTTGGTGGATCTGGCCATCTGAGTGGATCAACAACTGTCACGGTTCCGGTGAGTTCGACAGTCTGTTCTGTTTTTTTTGTTGTTTCTCTCCCTCATGTGTCTCTGGCGCTGTTGGAATGTGTGATCAGTGTTTCCATGGGAACACTGATTGTTTCCAGGGGAACGCTGATCAAGCCACTAATTAGCGTGCACCTGTCTCTCCACTAATTCACTGTCCATATAAGCCCTTCATTCATGTTCTATGCTAGATTGTTGTTTGGGGTTGAGGTAACTCACCTCACTCTCTCTGCCTAGTTGGTCCTGTCTCGTGTATCTATTTTGGCTGTCCATCTCTGCCTAAGTGTCGGGAGTGTGGTTGCCTTCCAGTTTGCTGTATGTCTGTTCTCCTCGTCCACATCTCTTCAACTGAGGATTCCTCACAAATCTGCTCCTGACTACCACAACACATACACTCACTTACGAACACACTCTTCACGAAGGATTCCTTACGAATCTGCTCACTGCGCGGTCAGCGCACACTCATCGACAAACACCCCAATCACCTTCTACTGCAGTCGGTGCCGGGATCTCCACACTTCACCTGGATCTACTTAAGTTATCATTTATTGTTAATAAATCCTTTGAATTGTTCCTCTGCTCTTGGGTCTCTTTGTCTCGCCTTTGTGACATGATGCTTTGTTGCCATTTTTTGAAGCTCAACAAGCTCAGGTCCCATTCATTGGAACAACATGAGGGTTAATAAATTATGACAGACTTTCTATTTTTGGGTCAAATATTCCTTTAAATCTCAGTCAAACAATTACATTAGTTAGAAATGAGAATCTTCATGCAAATGCAAATGCTTTTGAAAAGTGTTTGAGGCTAAAGCTACAGACCTTGCAGGGAAAGCTAAAGAGTTTGACAAAGCCGAAGTCATCTCCGGTAGCCAGTAGCTTCTTGTCTTTGGTAAGTGAAGAGGCATTGACAAAACTGAGCGTCGGCCAGATGCCCTCACAGGTGGTGCCCAGCACAGATGTCCACGTGGCCCACTCTATCTTCTCAAACTACAGAAACAAACAAATTCTCTCACATTTCCACAATGATAACGTTGGCATTAACTTAACTGCTGTATCTGGTTTTCCTACCTCAGAACTGCTGATGGTTTGCCTTCTTCCTCGTGGGGCTTCAAAAAAGAGCTGCTCTTTGGCACCAGTGTTGACTTGAAGAAGTTTCCCTGCATTAGAATACATAAAAAATGTTTTCGCTATCTCCTTTTCCATTTACTTCTTCCTTTACTAAAATGATGGGGTTCTGTTAACATTTAAATTAAATGTAAATCCATTTAAATTATTTCAAATAAAAATAAATAAAGTGCTATAATTAAAGGTATTACAAGATGCAGACTGACATATTCTAAGTCACAATATTACACACTAACTTGTGTATTGTTGTTTGAATATACATTTTTGTATTGTGAGCGTGAAGCTTACCGCGGACGTCCCAGTCCACATGGGTGATACAGCTGGCCGCTCCTTTACAGATGCCCACTCTCTTACTGCTCAGAACATTATAAATGTCCACAAATGAATCGTGAGAGGCCACAGCGAGGTATTTTCCAGCATCTTCAAGACAGACAGCAAGAAAAGCAATAAATATATTTGATTTTTATGATAAATATCTGTACAACAGAGTAGTGATGCACCGAAATCAAAATTCTTTGCCAAAACCGAACATTCTGGACACACAGTAATTCCAGTGAAAATCTACAGTGAATATTGGAACTTGACATTGTATGTGGACCTGGAATGTGGAATGGATTATTTAGTGTATCTTTTGTGTTCACTTTAGTTGTGATAGACAGAATATCACATTTCTCAATCAATTTAAATATTATTGCAATTTTTTAAACATTATTATTGTTATTAATGTTAATAATAATAATAATAATAATATATTTATATTATTCAATAATAAAATTTCGTAATTTTTTAACTTTAACCTCCTGAGACCCGAGCGCGACTGATGTGTGCATTTTCCATTTCCCTTTTTGATTTGTAATAAGTAGTCACAAATAAAAATGCAAAAAAAAAAAAAAAGAAACATTCGATAGCAAATTATTTTCTTTAAAATTTATGTCCACATATGTGGATAGCGGGATTATGCTGTGAAATTTTTAATAATACCAAGCTATAGGGGGGCCTGGGTAGCTCAGTGAGTAAAGACTCCACCCCTGGAGTCGTGAGATTGAATCCAGGGCGTGCTCAGTGACTCCAGCCAGGTCTCCTAAGCAACCAAATTGGCCCGGTTGCTAGGGAGGGTAGAGTCACATGGGGTAACATCCTCGTGGTCACTAAAATGTGGTTCGCACTCGGTGGGGTGTGTGGTGAGTTGTGTGTGGATGCCACGGAGAATAGCGTGAAGCCTCCACACGCGCTATGTCTCCGCGGTAACGCGCTCAACAAGCCACATGATAGGGTGCACTGATTGACGGTCTCAGACGTGGAGGCAACTGAGGTTCATCCTCCGCCACCCGGATTGAGGCGAGTCACTATTGAATTGGGCATTCCAAATTGGGGAGAAAAAGGAAAAAAAAAAAAAACAATTTTTATAATAATAAAATAATACCAAGCTATAGAAAGTCAGTTTTTTTTTTTTTATCAAATTGTTTATTATTTTTCCAGGAGTGTTGGTTATTCATGTGGTGCACAAAACCATAGGCTTGTAAGCTAAATGTAGGCTGTTGACGGTCACAAACTGGCCCATTTATAAGAAGTCAAATTATGTGGTATAAAAGCTTTAAAGGAATATTCCGGGTTCAATAAAAGCTAAGCTCAATCGACAGCATTTGTGGTATAAAATTGATCACCACAAAAATAAATTTTGACTCGTCCCTTGTTTTCAAAATCGAGCTGCAATGAGGCACTTACAATGGAAGTCAATGGGGCCAATTTTTGGAGGGTTTAAAGGCAGAAATATGAAGCTTATAATTTTATAAAAGCACTTATATTAATTCTTCTGTTAAAACTCATCTATTATTTGAGCTGTAAATTTGTTTAAACTGTCATTTTTACAGTCATTTTAGGGTTTGCTGACATGACATCACCATGGCAACGAAGTTGTAAAACTGGCTATAACTTTTCACAGAAAAGGTTTGTAAGTGATTTTATCACACCTAAATCATGTTAATACACATATTGTTTGTCTTGTGGTGAGTATTTTAACATTTAAAAATTGTCCCTGATTTAATTCCATTGTAAGTGCCTCACTGTCACACATCTTTATTTTATTTTTTTTTTAAAGTAGGGGCAAGTCAAAATTAATTTTTGTGGTAATCAATATTATGCTACAAATGCTGTTGAATGAGCTTAACTTGAATTGAACCTGGAATATTCCTTTAAAACGTGGCATATCCATTTAGATTTTAGAGGCAAAACTATCCGTTTAATAATGGATATGTAGAATATGGATCCCTGCGAATGATAGTGCTTGCTTAATACTGGAGTGCATCATTTCTGCGCTACTACCGTCAGCAAACAGAATTGCAAAAATAATCAATAAACCACCCCCCCCCCCATCTGCCATTGGTCCAACAAACTGAAAGCCCCGCCCCCAAACACATGCCATTGGTCAAAGTTGCTCTGTTGAGCTAGTCAGGGTGTTCAAACAAACAGAAAAATGTTTTTAAAATGCAAAAGTATAAATATATAAAATTATGTTTGGTGGTTACCTTGAGAGAACCTGATGTCAGAGATGATCTCTTTCCTGTGGTGAAATGTCACCATGTCCTCCAGCGTTTCGGCGTTCACCACCAGAAAGCTGCCGTCATTTAGACCCACCGCTAAAGCTTTTCCATCTGGGGAGAAGGTGCAGCATCTACCGCCTATAAAAACAAACGCACAAACACAATTAAGAATCTATTTGTGAAAATGATTTTTAACTGTATGTAGAACTTGTAATTAATGATGTACCTTTCTTAAGTTTGCGGACAGCGACCATTCGATGATTGGCTGAAAGCTCCCAGATCCGTAGCGTTTTGTCATCGCTCACAGTGGCACAGAGGGGCAGCAGTGGATGAGCAGCCAGACCCCAAACCTCACCCTCCATATGACCCTAAAAATACACCCAAACACATATAAAAACACTATATATAGAGCCTGAAGAACTGAACCTGCTGGAACATACAGTACAGCAAAAACAGCTTCATCACAGATTTGCACATTTCATTATTGACCAAGAAGTAGTGCAAAACCGCTAATATTTCACATTACATCATAACGTTTCTGTTTCTTATTCACACCTGTACGAGTAAAGTCATGGGGCCGCTCTTGTCGATCTCCAGGATCTCTCCGTTCTTGGTGCCCACCAGGATGTGTCCGTGTCCCAGAGTGATGGCTCTGATGGAGGGGTTATCTTCCAGCAACAGTCCTGAAAGCACATAATAAATTCATCCATTTCTCAATTTTCATTTTCGGGTGAATCGTCTTTATAAAGTGCATATTTCCACATTAGGAGTAATTCAGACATCAGCTGTTTGGTGGATTTCAGTGAGGTACAGAAGAATGGAATGTACCCTTGGATGAAGGTGAGAGTGCCACCCTCTTGATGGCATACGTCTTCAAACATCTCTCAAACATGTCGTCCCAGAGTTCCACGACTCCATCTTTACCCCCCGTCACAAAACCCTTTAGATCATAACACACAATTAATGACTTATATATGGGTGGTTCTTAAACTTCATGTCCCAGGTGTTGATTTTTATTAAAACAAATAGATTTTTTTTTCTTTTTGTTATATGAAGATCTCATTAAAACTGAACTGGAAACTTTTTACCAGGACATCAATGTATTTAATGTCTTTTATGTCTAGATTTGACTGTTTTAGTCTTGACCCAGACCTTCAATATTAAACTATGAAAATACACTATATTGCCATAAGTATTCGCTCATCTGCCTTTAGACGCATATGAACTTAAGTGAAATCCCATTCTTAATCCATAGGGTTTAATATGACGTCGGCCCACCCTTTGCAGCTATAACAGCTTCAACTCTTCTAGGAAGGCTTTCCACAAGGTTTAGGAGTGTGTTTATGGGAATTTTTGACCATTCTTCCAGAAGCGCATTTGTAAGGTCAGACACTGATGTTGGACGAGAAGGCCTGGCTCGCAATCTTCGCTCTAATTCATCCCAAAGGTGCTCTATCGGGTTGAGCACACCAAACTGGCTCATCCATGTCTTTATGGACCTTGCTTTGTGCACTGGTGCGCAGTCATGTTGGAACAGGAAGGGGCCATCCCCAAACAACAAAGTTGGGAGCATAGAATTGTCCAAAATCTCTTGGTATGCTGAAGCATTCAGAGTTCCTTTCACTGGAACTAAGGGGCCAAGCCCAGCTCCTGAAAAACAACCCCACACCATAATCCACCGTCCACAAAACTTCACAGTTGGCACAATGCAGTCAGACAAGTACCGTTCTCCTGGCAACCGCCAAACCCAGACTCATCCATCAGATTGCCAGATGGAGAAGCGTGATTTGTCACTCCAGAGAACGCGTCTCCACTGCTCTAGAGTCCAGTGGCGGCGTGCTTTACACCACTGCATCCGACGCTTTGCATTGCACTTGGTGATGTATGGCTTGGATGCAGCTGCTCGGCCATGGAAACCCATTCCATGAAGCTCTCTACGCACTGTTCTTGAGCTAATCTGAAGGCCACATGAACTTTGGAGGTCTGGAGCGATTGACTCTGCAGAAAGTTGGCGACCTCTGCGCACTATGCGCCTCAGCATCCGCTGACCCCGCTCTGTCATTTTACGTGGCCTACCACTTCGTGGCTGAGTTGCTGTCATTCCCAATCGCCTCCACTTTGTTATAATACCACTGACAGTTGACTGTGGAATATTTAGTAGCGAGGAAATTTCACGACTGGACTTGTTGCACAGGTGGCATCCTATCACAGTACCACGCTGGAATTCACTGAGCTCCTGAGAGCGGCCCATTCTTTCACAAATGTTTGTAGAAGAAGTCTGCATGCCTAGGTGCTTCATTTTATACACCTGTGGCCATGGAAGTGATTGGAACACCTG
The DNA here is from genome assembly GCF_019703515.2 of Myxocyprinus asiaticus. Taxonomy (NCBI): domain Eukaryota; kingdom Metazoa; phylum Chordata; class Actinopteri; order Cypriniformes; family Catostomidae; genus Myxocyprinus; species Myxocyprinus asiaticus. The sequence continues at coordinate 39,379,154 of NC_059380.1, read as the reverse complement.
AATTCAATTATTTGGATGGGTGAGCGAATACTTTTGGCAATATAGTGTAGATTATAAAAATATAAATTATAACATGTTTAAAACTATGATCATCTAAACAAAGAGTGAAATAAACTCAATATTTATTGTGTGAAAATTATTTATACTATAAATTTTCAAACATTATGAATGTCCCACAGTTGTAGTGTCATTTCCACCACACCAAACAATTCTGCCCCTAATAAAGTTTTTTCAAAAGTTAGTGTACTGACACAAAAGTGTCGGTGAAGAGCATGCTTGAGATGAAATATGAGACAAAACAAAGAAAAATCAAGGAAAATATTACTTGTGAGCAGAAGATTTTTTTTATAGAGCTTCATTTCTAATAAAACTGTAATTTTGCCAATATTATTTAATTGTATTTAGGATACAAACAGGTTAGCTATGAAATTAGCCTTATTAAGACAAAGGAGCCAGACATTTTATTCCAATTTTTTTTTTAAATGTAATTTCTATCAGCATCATTTCAAGAACAGAATTCTATTTAACACAATACAGAATTTGAGATGTGCTGGAAATGACACTGTGCTGGGAATTTGTATTACTTTCAGGAAAAAGTACATAAATCACCTGTGAGTCATGTACACACCCTGTTAATTGGACATTGCTAGAAAACAAATTTAAAAATATTGTGGGAGTGTGAATTTTATTTAATGGGACACATTTACATAAATTAGTGCTTTTCTAATAGTTGTTTTAAATAAAGATTATTTGATGTTAAGATGTTAAAATCACCTTATCCAGAGAGCACATAGCAAACACGGGCCCATCATGAGCTTTGATGCTCTTTATAAGAGTAGTATCTTTCCAGATGTATACATCGCCTGTGGTAGCTCCAGAAAACACCAGATCCTCTGAGCGCCCATAGCAGGCCGACATCATGGTCTCGTGCTTTCCAAGATTTCCAAAAATGCCCCTCTTGAATGTTAAACCTCCACCTGTATTGAAATATATATTTTTTGAATCATAAAATTAATAACTAAATTGACCCTATAAAGCCACCTGTATCAAATTTGATACACAATTTTCTAAAGCCTCTGCATCATTAAAGGAGTATTCTGGGTTCAACACAAGTCAAAATTAATTTTTGTAGTAATCAACATTATGCCACAAATGCTGTCAATTGGGCTTTACTTGTACTGAACTGGGAATTCTCTAACAATCAAAATGTTGCCAAAAATTCCTGTTGCAATGTACTAGATGTCTTCTGCCAACTGGTGGACGTTTCTGTGCATTTCTTCAAGTAGAAGAACTTCTTTTTTTTAAATTCCAAAATGTCCGCTTTCGTTTTGCCAAGTACTCATCTTTTCGATGTGAGATCTTTGCTGATTTTTAGATAGTAAAAGTAACAATAACCATTATATTGTTACTGATATTTTAAAATGAGTATTTGCTAAATACAAGCAACTTGTGCAAGGTGAAAATTTTGTACATAATTTTATTGAAAAAGCCTGTTGAAACCCATGTATCAAATATGATACAGCAGGCTACTGAGGTACATCTCTCAATCACCATTTGCATTCTATTCATGCTCACCACAAAAAAATAAATAAAAAATAAATAAATAAAAAAAATCACAGAGCTTTGAAAATTCTGACATATCTGACATAATTTTTATAAGATATGTCTGAAGTTTGAACTAAATTTTATAAGTATTTTTATATACAGTATGCAGCTTACTCTGGCAATTTAATGATCTCATTGTTTTACATTACAAGCTATTATGATATCATGTTTTTTTAACCTCCAGCCAGCAACAAGTTTTACAATTTCCCTATTTTAAATGTCAATATACTGTATGTGTTTGGTGCATAAAATACATATGATAATAAATGTTTCTTGCATTTTTTTTTTCATACTGGGTTTGATATGTTTAATGTTAATGTAATACATTTCTAGACATTTTTATAGACCAAGGGGAGGAAATTGTCATGGCCAAACTCCCAAATATTTAGTATTTCTGAAAAGCCCAGGGAGTCATCTGAGAATACCCCAAGAAATAGCATTGTGGTATGTATGAACTAAAAGAAAGTAAAATAAAAAATAAAAAATCCAATACCATGAATTGCTGGGTCTCAGGAGGATAATGACCTTTAAAGCCTGATGCATATAAAAAAATAAAAAATAAAGAAAATATCACATCCAAAAGTTTTGTTTTTTATTTAATGATTCAAAAAAACAGCTTCATTTAAAATAAATAGGATTTTCTAACTATTATTTCATATGTCAGGCTTTATAGGGCTAAAATTGGTTCCCTATTTGTCACTCACTCGACGTTGTGTCGATGTAGTGACACTAGGGGTCACTCTTGGGAGCCCGAGACACCTCTGGTCTTTGATAAAAGGCCAATGAAAATAGGTGAGTGGTATTTGCATGCCACTCCCCCGGACATACGGGTATAAAAGGAGCTCGTATGCAACCACTCATTCAGATTTTCTCTTCGGAGCCGAACAGTCATGTTCATTGAGCTGAATATTACTGTTCATTCACCTCTGCTAGATCTGACAGTGCATTTCAGCGTCTTCTCCCTCCTCTGCACCGGTGCACTGCAGAGAACGCCCCTGGGCGCTTCGGCAGAAAAACTAGAGAGTATATTTTCTGAAAGAGCCTTTTTCCCCTCTAAAAGAGTATATATTTCTCTAAAAGAGTGCACACACGGAACGTCTTTTTAAAGACGCGTCTTTTCAAAGATGCCTTTCCGATTGTGTGTTATTCCTGGTTGCGGTCGTTATCTCTCAGCTTCGGATGGTCATGATCGCTGTCTTTCGTGACTGGGCGTGACCCACACGGAGGCAGCATTTGTGAATGGTTCATGTTCTCACTGCGAGAACATGACCATGGCAACGTTGCGGTCGTGGCTTGCTTTCGTAAGAAAGCAAACCACCCCAGCAGCTCCCCGCCTCGGTCCTTCTACCTACGGGTATGAGGCCAGCGCAGCAAGCACTGGGGGCGATTTGGGGACCCCAATGGGATCGCCTCCGCCGGGTATCCCCCCGCAGACCTCCCATTCCCCAGCACGCTCGTCTGCCCCAATCGGACTTCCGGATGAGTTCGCCGGCTCGTCTCATGGCGAGTCTGTCTTCTTGTTTGGAGCCCGCGAAGATGATGAGCTCTTGAGCGCAGCATTGGAGAGCGGGTTTGTCCAGTCGGACGCAGAAGCCTCAGCTGGGCTTCAACCTTCGGGGATGATCGCCCAGTCACAGGCCGATGCCGAAATGACGGACATGCTTTCCCGGGCGGCTGCAAGTGTTGGGTTAGAGTGGAACCCTCCGCTCCCCCCTGAACCCTCGCGGCTTGATGATTGGTTTCTGGGCTCGCGGCGCCGCTCAAAGCAGCCGCGCCCTGCTCCAGTGCCATTCTACCCGAAAGTGCATGAGGAGCTGACGAAGTCATGGGAGGCACCTTTCACTGCCCGGCCCTGACTCCGCAATTCCCCCGCTCTCACTACCCTCGATGGCGGGGTGGCCAAGGGCTATACGGCGATTCCCCCGGTGGATAAGGCGCTCGCGGTGCACCTATGCCCACAGAGCGCTGCCACCTGGCGTGGACGCCCTAAGCTCCCGTCCAAGCCTTGTAGGCTCACGTCGTCCCTGACGGCTAAAGCCTACAGTGCTGCTGGACAAGCCGCCTCTGCCCTGCACGCCATGGCTCTCCTGCAGGTTCACCAAGCCAAGGTGCTGAAAGAACTGCACGAGGGTAGTTCCACCCCAGATTTGATGCAGGAACTATGCTCGGCGACCGACCTCGCCCTCCGGGTGACGAAGGTCATGGCGCAGTCTCTTGGGCGGACGATGGCCACACTAGTGGTCCAGGCCACCTTTGGCTCAACCTGGTCGAGATGGGCGAGGCCGACAAGACACGGTTCCTTGCTGTCCCCATTTCCCAGGCGGGCCTATTCGGCGACACCGTCGAGGAATTTGCCCAGCAGTTCTCGACGGTGAAGCAACAGACAGAGGCAATCTGGCACATCCTGCCCCAGCATGGCTCAAGATCCCGTACCCCGTCTGCTTGTCGCCAAGGGCGTCCTCCTGCGGTGACTGCACCGGCTCCGCCGCAGCCCACCCCTTCGGCCCGGCACCGGCGTGGAGCCCACCGCAGGAAGCCGACGCCACCCATCTCACAGCCAGTGCCGAAGAACCCATGGAGGTCCTCGAAGTGCCCCTGAGACGGGCAACCCAGGGACGAGGGAACCCACTCACGTGGAGCTGGTAGGAAGACCACTCCATCCCCCGTGTGACAAGACTTTATGCTGATGGTCAAAAGTCTAGCTCGATGAGACTAAACGGTTAATAGTCCAATTCACACTAAGAATTTCTCTTTAAAACCACTCATAATTTGGGTTACAAAGCACCATGCTTAAAGCAAATAGTTTGACCATGAAGTAACATCCTTTACCTGTGTGCAGCCAGAACTTGATGTGTTTCATGCCCACTGTGAGGAGTTTGTCCATGCGGAACGGGTTTCCTTTCACCACAAAGATCTTATCTTTATGTCCTCTATGGCAGAGAGAAAGACAGACGTCATTTTACATGCAGTAAATATAGAATGAGTTTTTACTAGAGCTGTAAAATTAACGCGTTAACACATGCGATTCGTTTAAAAAGTTTAACGTGTTCATTTTTCTTAATCACGATTAATACATCTACCATTAATATAGCATAAACCATCATAGACACTGGTTGGAGTAGGGCGGAACCTTTGTGATGTGTCCGCCGGAGTCGTTACATTGACGCACACACCGCGACACACACATAATAGCTATTTTGTGTCAATGATCAAGTGATGGATATAGGACCTCTTAACGCTACCTGTTGTACAAACAAGCCCAAAATCAAGTACTTTGCAACTTCTGTAAGCTGCAATTTAATTACCACAGAAGCACGTCAAGTCTTTACTATTGCCAAAATGCAGAATGAGACATTGTCTGCAAATGCTTTTAATGTGGTATTCAAAGCAGTGCTTGACTCTGGCTTTGACGCGAATTGTGAATGTGGCTTCACGACTGCTGTAGCAAAGCGGATAGCCACAGTCTGTTTGTGGAGGATGAGAGTTTAAGAGATTTTATGCCCATTGCAATGAATTGGGACTAGTTTTTTCAACCAGTCAACCTCCCATTTAGACTTTGGGAAACATTTAATGTTACTTGAATTGGTGCTATTTTAGCGCATTTCTATCTTTATACTGTAGAAGGCTTTGTTTGGAAAATGTTAATAAATCATTATTGTTACATGTTGTTTTGTTTTTTTGTCTTAAGAAGGAAATAAATGCATTTTGACAGAAAAAGAAGTATATATAGAGTCACATTTCAGCACTTAAAAAATCCGCAATTAATAGGAAATAAAATGTAAATTGACTGACAGCACTAATTTATATGAAAAAGTATACGATGAATTGCAATTAAAAGTTAAAATCAACTGACAGCACTAATAACTATGAAAAATTATGCAATTAATCATGATTAAAAAATGTAACCATTTGACAGTACTAATATACTGTATATGAAAAATTATGCGATTAATCGCAATTAAAAAAAAATTTCAACTGGAAGCACTAATACATATAAAAATTATGCAATTAATCGTGATTAAAACTTTAATCGACTGGCAGAACTAGTTTTTACCGTCTAACATGTTTTGTTTTACCTGGATTTGGCCAGTTTTTCTCCTTTCTTCCAGTCCCACATGACAATGGAGTGATCTTCATCGATGCCCACAGATACCAAACTCTTGCCATCCGCTACAGAGGACAGATAAAGACCATACTCAAGTTTTTGAATTACATTTTGATCACTTTTATCTATCCCCCCCCCCCCTTATTTTCATTAGAATTTAAATTTTTGGATAAACAATTCATTTTATTCCTTTCTTGGTTTAAGAACCAACTGATGAGATGTACAGAATTTGATGTGTATAAAATGTGAGTTAGGGTCTGACCTGTGAACTCCAGGGCACACACCCCTCTTTGATGTTGACCCTTCAATAAAGATAAACACTTGAGCGTTTGGATGTCCCAGATGTGGACTGCTGGATCCCGACCCACCTGAAATAAACACACCAATTTAACATGAACTTCACTTTTAATGTCAAACATTACATAAAAATGGTGGCTGAATGATTAATGTTGAAAAATATACTTCAGATATATTGACATCTTAAAAGGAATATTCTGGGTTAATTTATATACTGTGTTCCTAGACCTTTTAAACAATGAATTCCTATGATGCTTCCAGTTTTCCGATCTTTTCCAGATACTCACAAAGACCAATTTCCAGCCAATTAAATATTTTAGAACCAAGTTTAACAAGAAAAATTATTTTCACTATTGAAATGCCCATGACTACAATTTTTAGAACCATGAACTTAGCATCTATTGTTAGCATCTGAGACATGCTGATAATTACCACCAATATACTGTATATTATCACCAATATTTTTAATAAGTCCCTCAGTTTTCCAATACAAGTTAAAATCAGGTTTTGATTTGGGTTTTATTCTGGGTCCAATCCAAGTTCAAATCAACTGACAGCATTTGTGGCATAATGTTGATTACTACAAAAAATTATTTTGTCATGTAAGAAAAGGGGTTCTTAAAAAAAAAAAAAAAAGCAGAAATCAAGGTGACAGTGAAGCATTCAAAATGGAAGTGAATGGAGCCAACTTTTGGAGGGTTTAAAGGAAGCTCATAATTTTATAAAAGAAATTACATTCATTCTTCTGTTAAAACGTGTGTATTATTTCAGCTGTAAAGTTGTTTAAATTGTCCTTTCATCGGCTTTTAGGGTTTGTGGCGTTGTAAAAATGGATATTTTACACAGAAAAAGGTTTTTAAGTGATTTTATCACACTAAAATCATGTTAACATGCACGTTGTTTAAGTCTTGTGGCTATACTTTTGAAACAGCGAGTATTTTAACCTTTATGGCCCCACTGAATTTTGCTTTATATAAAGAAAAGGGGGTACAGGTCAAAATGTTTGTTTTTTTAGTTTTTTTTTTTTTTTTAGTAATCAACATTGTGCCACAAATGCTGTTGACTGAGTTTAACTTGTATTGAACCTGGAATATTCTTTTAAAGCCAATGGCCCAATCACAGCCATGCTAATATTCTGTACAACAGCTCTTGCTTGAGTGATATTGCAAAATTTTACACATTTAGGCTTTTCGTTGTGGTGTGATTGCCTGCCATCCATTGAATGTGCATTATTCCTGTATGATTTTTGCAACTGTTGCACATCAGTGTTTGTTACCCACCTGTCCTGTAGCTACATAATCTTTGAGCGGGTGTACAGTAAGGCTCAGGATATCATCATCATGACCGAGGTAAAACCGCTGCGTGTGTTGCTGTCTGTTATAAACCACAGCTACAGCCGCTATATGATACACGACTTCACCAGCTTGAGTATAAAACAGATTGTTCCTGCAGTCACAACCCCTGTACCTGAAATACACACACAGAGAGAGACCATCAATAATACAATAATTAATGATCTTTCTAAACATCTGTTATGAAGAGGGTCATATTTGTGCCACATAATAATCATTTGAGAAACTGATGAATCAAATAAACAATCAATTATGAAATTTTTAAACATGAATTAATCATAAAATCAATAAATAGATGCACAGATAAACAAACTGACTAAAAATTTATAATTTAGTAATTTATTGATATACAAAAAAGTTCTGGAATACTTGATTCTGACTGGTCAATCGTGGCATTCTGTGGCTGAATATTTTTGTATAATGACAGCTAAACTATATTGTTGACCGTTGTCAAGGGCAACTGATTTCCTACATAGCTGTGCAAGGTTCATGTCGCTCATGTCACTCTGCCATTCATACATACTGTAGTCTCATGACAACTCTTCATATAATTCATATGAAATGACTTGGGATTTTATTTCAATAGAGACCAACCAATCAACAAACAGAACTTCAAACCGATGAAATACAGGCATCGGGCCCTACTTTAAGAGGGCTAGCGCTAAGAACAGCACTATGCTATAAGTCAGTAGTGCAAAGTCGATGGGCATGGCCATGAAGTTCTGGTATTTTTGTCTAGGCACAAGTGGGTTTGGTGAAATTGCGCATGCAACGCGCTAATGGGCTGGGTCAAGTGTAATTTAATTCTGAGGAACTTCTCCGGTTATTGCAGCGTCTGCGTCCTATTATATAGTATAGTCCATTCCCTATCAAGCACCAGCAATATAAACAAAGACAGCACACTCATAAGAATTTGGTAGTGTAAATGTACTGTATGCAATGAATGAGAAGAACAGAAATATGGACTTAACGTTCTTTTGTGCATTAACGGCATCATTGTTGAATAATCTGACACACAGTATTTCTCTGACATGCTCCTTTTATACGCATGGAAAATGAGGTTATGGTCAGGATATGGATGTTGGCCATTAAATTATAGAGAATGTAAGTATTATTAATCATATTGATCGAGTGGCACACAAATCATGGCTAGTATTAATAGTGGTTGTGTCTGCCATTCAGGTTGTGGATTTTTGCACTTCACTTCCACTTCGCTACAGGTTGTTTTGATTTAAAGTTTCAATTCATTAACTGAAATACAAAAAACTTAAAGCAAAACTGTTTTGTTGTTTTCGGGGGGGGGGGGGATTTTCTCCCCTTTTTCTCCCCAAATTGGCATGCCCAATTCCTAATGTGCTCTAAGTCCTCGTGGTGGCGTAGTGCCTCGCCTCAATTCGGGTGGTTGAGGATGAATCTCAGTTGCCTCCGCGTCTGAGACCGTCATTCCGTTCATCTTTTCATGTGGCTTGTTGAGCGCGTTACCGCAGAGACATAGCGCGTGTGGAGGCTTCACGCTATTCTCTGCGGCATCCACACTCAACTCACCACGCACCCCACCGAGACGAACCACATTATAGTGACCATGAGGAGGTTACCCCAACATGACTATAAAATAATAAAATTGAAAAAATAAATGATGACCTCTAGAAAGTTTGACACAAATCTCATACATTTTTGTTTTATGAGACGGCTGCAACTCTGATCGTCAGGGACATAAGTTGATGTTCCACTATATTTTTAGAGTTTGTACATGAACTTTATTACCACCTGCTGGTGGAATCTCCAAACTGCAAATGTAGGAACTGAATTTAGACTTTGTGCTGAAAACAGACGAGCTCCTGAATAACCTATTTCTCAGGAAAATAGCAAATTGTGCTTTGCGCCACTTCATTAACATACAATACACCCACAGTTTGTATGCATACACCCACAGATAGCGCAAACACTCCCACCCATGGTCACTTGTGCTTTATGCTGGCACAAAAATTTTGCTTAGAAATAGCACTCTAATGAAAATTTTATAAGACGTGGCTTACAGTTGTTGCATCACGAAAATAGAGCCCATCAAATTTTTGTTATCCTCTGATCCAACACTTTATTTTATGGAAACGTCAGTGAACAAATTTGGCTACTCATTTCATATTTATATAAGAAATACAAATGACTGATGTACACAATGCGTTTTTTCTATTAAAAGCATGGTTAGGTTTAGGGTTTGGGTTAAGGGCTTAACTTAAGAAAAATCTTAATAGCATCGTTTGTTGGTTCATTTATTTTTATTTTATAAGCTGAACTCCCTAAGATTCACTATGTCGTAATATTATTATGACTTGTCATGAAGTCGGGTTACACTTCATACTCTTTTCTCACATAATAAAAAAGTTTCATCTCAAATGTCCATTTATTTATTTCTTTGGTAAATTGTAATAAGTGTTACGTCGGTGTCCTGATCCACCTGTCAGGGTTTATTTTGTGATAATGGCCGGCTGACTTTACAATAACCCATCTCTTTCTAAATCTATTGTTTAATTAATTTATTCTTTGAATATGAGTAATAAGTAGAATGTTATACAGTATTCTGCTCGCAATAGACACACACACACACACACACACACACATTTCTTATCATTCTGATATGTAAATTTACCCGTGGACAAACTGAAGGCGAAGCCCCTCTTCTGGAGCTTTCTGCCTCTTCAGAGATCCAGCCAGTTTCTTCTTCAACTGAGGAAGATCTTCCTTATACACCTGCGGGATGTTTGGAGAAGAGTTACAGGGCAAAATTCACTGAAAACACACTCAGATAGCGAGAATGAAGCTTAAAGGGCAACAGCAGGAAACCAGACAGCTAATCAGCTGGGAAAATAATGAGAGGAACAGTATTAATGCAGTGGAGCATGTGTGTTATATAAAACACTGGCCACCAGACACTGCATATACAGTTCATGTCTCTATGGGAGAAAGTACTGTATTTTGTTGGAGTTTTTAAAGCGTCTCATGCCTGTCGCTCGTAGTTCATCTGAGCCTCCTGTTCAATGTCGGAGTCCAGCTCGGGAACATCGGACAGGTCTGAGTCTGACTCGCCGCTATTGGAGTCGGCGTACCCCTCTGTGAACAAAAGAAAACACGGTTTTAGATGCCGTTTTCTTTGAGGATGTTTATTCATAACATTCCAGTGTTTTAAAAAAATTATTAACATTGGTGCCATTTACAGTAGAGACGGGTGGGGCACAGCCCCACTGTTTCGACATGGCCAACTGTGTCCCCACCACTTTAAAAAAACAGCCTGAAGTGCACAATAATCATGCTCATTTCAAATAATCATGGTGAGATCAAATAACTGCGATCAGGTTATTATGTAATAGAGCGCAACAGTGCCCGAACTCTTTTTCGTTTTCCCCATTCATTTTTTTCCATCTGGATCCGTTAAAACCTTGGCTTCAATAGAAGCATATACCATTGATTAACAACCTCAGAGCTCACGTTAGGTCTGTCTTTAAAAGTTTATAAGTTATCGTTAAAAAATCAATTAGCTTATGGAAATAAAATGAATGGAACCAGACTGTTGCTCCCTATAATCTCGACAGGTCTAATAACATCGCAATACTCTAAGGGGCCTTTCACATCTAACACGTTTTTACATCTGTCTGTGCTGTTTTCCAATTATTTTTCAATGTAAACATGCGCTAGATGGACGTCTTTGACCGTTGTGCCACAACTTGCTGTTTTTCAGTGTCTCTCACAGGAGCGCTGTTTTAAAGATTCTGTGTAAAGTTTCAAAGAACTTTAACTTTCAAAAATGCTTCTCTAGACACCTGCGTTCTGTTCAATTCATTGCACTGTGTCTAGCTTTTTTAGTGTAAAATGTGTTTTTTTGTGTAAAATGTGTAGACACCCTGTCTACACCGGAGGCGAGCATTGCGTCGTGTCAAAAGCAATAGAACTCCATTATAATCAGTGATGATGTCTACACTGGAAGCGGGTGTCCCATTCCATTTTGTGCTATACGCGCTGGCACTACTACACAAATTAAACGGTTTAGAACGGTTTAGACAGCCTCAAGCCGTTGCATCAAACAAATCAAAGAAATATTGATTACAAGAGTTTTTTATATTAGATCAGTATTCAGTTTAAAAGCAAGTTTTATTTATTTTATTTTTTTTTATATCGCAATGCATTCTGGGAACGTCTCAAGGGCACATTGGCGACAAACTCTAGATCAATCCATTTGGGATTTGAACCGACAACTTTTCAAATACTTAGTCCAGATTTCTAACCAGTAAGCCACTAAGATGAAGCAAATTTACTACAATTTAACATTTAAAACCAGCTTAATCATGGAGGTGAATCAACTCTATTCGTCTTTTCTGCTGAGTAAAATGATCAGTGGATGAAATCACCTTGCAGCAGTGGCTCCAGAACTCCATTCATGACTCCTTCTGGCAGAAATCTCCACTGGAACACAGAGTGATCCGCTCCACCTGTGCTCAGAACCCACTGCAGGTCATGTGACCAGCGCACATTCGTCACATGGGCGGAATGGCCGATGTATTTCTTAAATTTGGCAGCTGAAAAAATGATGTTTGTATTTGTTAATGTTCGGATGAATCTTACAAATCAATCAGCCAATCTAACAAATGTACCCCAAAACAAAAGAAAATAAATAATAAAGTATGTTTTACATAAAGAAAATGAAAAGTTTGAAGATATTTGGCATTGTGGCATATTTTCATGACAATTAAACACATTTTGCCTCCTAAATTCTCATTATGGTAATGTGTCTGGACTTTTGAGTTTGTTTTTAATGTACATTTTTTGCAATAAAGCACTTAGAACTGGAGCAAAATGGTCATGAAAACACTATTCACAAATGTTAATAGTCCTATGTGCAAACTAGAATTTCTTATTTTTTTCTATTGATTTTGGGGTTTGATATGACCCGGAAATGTTTTTGACAGGTTTCATAAAATACTGGTTCCATGAGTCATCCCTATGGATGCACAAGATTATTTCAGCATGGCTGTAACATTGACATTCGACTGATTTGTTTTTGAAAATCCAATCACCTTTTTTAAGACAAGGGAATCTGAAGAGTTTCACAAGACCGAAATCGTCGCCTGTCACTAAGACAGCGCTGCTGTAGTTGGCGTCCACAGAATTAATGTCATTGACGTTGGAATATTTGGGCCAGATTCCGTTCACCTCTGGACCGAGAACGCAAGTCCACGTCATCCAATGGATTCCTTTGGCTTCTTCTTTAGGCAGGAATTTCCCGGCTAAAAACAGAAAAACAAACATAGGAAGGTTTTTCCTCATTTATTTTCTTCATTTTTCTTTCCTTTTAAAATCAAATGTTTACAAACTTACTTGGCATTCTGTAGAAGAATCTTTCTCCAGCTCCGTCGTTGGTTTGCAGGAAGCGGCTGTCCACAGACCAGTCCAGGTGAGTTATGAAACAGGTTGACTTGTTGCACTCTCCAACTTTTTTATAGCGTTGAGCCACAGCGTAGATATCCACAAAGCCGTCGTTGGAGCCCACAGCCAAGTAAGATCCATCTGGAGAAAACTTGAGCTCATGTATGACCTCCTTCCTGTCCTTGATGTGGACCACCTCTGTCATGTCCCTAGAAAACAGGAAAACACCTCAGTTTGTTCTCATCATAGTCATAGTGTTGGGGAAGCTACATTAAAATTACAGTATGTTGAGCAACAAGTTACTCGTTACTTGTTACAGTCAACTAGATACAACAGTATCGATACAGATTCACAAGCTCTCAATTCGATTTGATTCAATTCCAATTTTTTAATATGATTTTTTAATATGATAATATATATATATATATATATATATATATATATATATATATATATATATATATATATATATATATATATACAGTTGTGCTCAAAAGTTTGCATACCCTGGCAGAAATTGTGAAATTTTGGCATTGATTTTGAAAATATGACTGATCATGCAAAAAACTGTCTTTTATTTAAGGATAGTGATCGTATGAAGCCATTTATCATCACATAGTTGTTTGGCTCCTTTTTAAATCATAATGATAACAGAAATCCCCCAAATGGCCCTGATCAAAAGTTTACATACCCTTGAATGATTGGCCTTGTTACAGACACACAAGGTGACACACACAGGTTTAAATGGCAATTAAAGGTTAATTTCCCACACCTGTGGCTTTTTAAATTGCAATTAGTGTCTGTGTATATATAGTCAATGAGTTTGTTAGCTCTCACGTGGATGCACTGAACAGGCTAGATACTGAGCCATAGGGAGCAGAAAAGAACTGTCAAAAGACCTGCGTAACAAGGTAATGGAAATTTATAAAGATGGAAAAGGATATAAAAAGATATCAAAAGCCTTGAAAATGCCAGTCAGTACTGTTCAATCACTTAAGAAGTGGAAAATTCACGGATCTCTTGATACCAAGCCAAGGTCAGGTAGACCAAGAAACATTTCAGCCACAACTGCCAGAAGAATTGTTCGGGATACAAGGAAAAATGCACAGGTAACCTCAGGAGAAATACAGGCTGCTCTGGAAAAAGACGGTGTGGTTGTTTCAAGGAGCACAATACTTGTTGACCCCTCTCCAAACATAGCACTTATGGTTGTGACCATAAAGCTCTATTTTGGTCTCGTCACTCCAAATTACAGTGTGCCAGAAGCTGTGAGGCGTGTCAAGGTGTTGTCGGGCATATTGTTACCGGGCTTTTTTGTGGCATTGGCTTCTTTCTGGCAACTCGACCATGCAGCTCATTTTTGTTCAAGTATCGTCGTATTGTGCTCCTTGAAACAACCACACCATCTTTTTCCATGATCAGCCATATTTCCAAAATCAATGCCAAAATTTCACAATTTCTGCCAGGGTATGCAAACTTTTGAGCACAACTGTATATATATATATATATATATATATATATATATATATATATATATATATATATATATATATATACAGTATATATAAATATATATATATAAAAAAAAGTATTTATATATATATATATATATATATATATATATATATATATATATACTTTTTTTTTTTTTTAATTGCTTGTAATTTTTATTATACTGTTCAAATGTGTGTATTATTTGAGCTGTAAAGTTGTTTAAATCATTGTTTTAACAGACGTTTTAGGGTTTTAAGTTTACGGAGATATGCCATCATGGCAACAAAGTTGTAAAACTGGATGCAGCTTTACATAGAAAAGGGTATGAAGCTATTTTATCACACTAAAATCATGTTAACGTGCATACTGTTTATGTCTTGTGGCTATACTTTTGAAACAGTGAGAATTTTAACGTTTACGGATTGGCTTTCATTTTAAGTGCCTCACTGGAACCTCGATTTGTGCATTTTTTTTTAATGAAAAACAGTGTTTCGTAAAAATGCATCTTGAATTATTTTTTTTGCAGACACCCAGGCCTGTGATACCTGGACCCCAGCTCGAAAACCCCTTGCTTAAACTATTGATTTGGACACTGATGAATTTAACACTGAGGTTCCAGAGTTGATATGAAGCCCATCCTACCTCACACGCAAAACAGTGAAAGATCCGTCTTTCATGCCAAGAGCGAGCTGAGAGCCATCATTGTTGAAGGAAACACTGCGTACCGCTTCTTCCATGTTACAGCGAGCGATCAAGGTGTGTTCGGACAAACTCCACAGTCTGAGGGGGAAAACAAAGCAAAGGTTTGATAAAAATCAAGTATGGACATAAGGAATAGTGAAAAGTTGGCGTTCCACACCAGAACAGAGAATGGAGAAAAATAAACCACTTCACGTCAGGGTTCAGATTGCCCTGTTTGAGTTTATTTTGCGATGATGATCTGCTGAATGTAGATTATTGCTTACATATGAGGAGTCAACTAACCGTACAGATCGGTCGTCACTGCCCGTGACAGCCAGGGGTTGTTTGGGGTGCAGGTCGAGTGCCCAGAGTTCCCCTTCAGAGTGACCCTGCATGATCAGCAGTGGCTTATCTCTGTCCCGCACCATCACCTCAAAGATCTCACTGTCTTGAGTTCCAGCTAGGATCCGGTCAGCTCTCCAACACACACTGCGTATAGACAGCCCTGACATAGAGCGATTCTGATTAATCAGGAGTCATCAATAAAATAATGGCCATTTAAGTGGCCAACCCTCCTGAAAAAAAACAGCATTATTGGCCATCAGCATATGATGCATGTATACAGTACTGCATTTACAATGGAAGTCTACTGGGGAAGATATTCTACAGGGATAAATGTTAAAATACACACCGTTTCGAAGAAATAGTGACAAGACATTATGGTATATGTTAACATGAGACTAGAATAATAATGTTCATTAGCTAACCTTGTCTTTGCAAAGTTGCGTGCAATATTTCATAATCATATTTAACTTTCATAACATATTGTATGTGCAGGGATACCTGAAAGGAAATGTTTACATGGAGCAAACTGTAATGCATAACCTAGTTCATCCACCTAGAAAAGTAGTCCCACCACTAAAAGGCTGATTAAGACAACTTTACACCTATATTTAGTCATTTAGCAGATGGTGCTATCCAAAGCAACTTACAAATGAGGACCATAAGCATTTTGTCAAACAGAAATCGACAATATCTGTAGTATGTCACTGACAAGTTTCAATAGCTACAGAAGAACAGAATCTAGAGTAGAAGAAAGAAACAAAGAAAGTTTTTTTTTAATAAACTGTCTCCAAATACTTGTTTACAGCTCAAATAAGAATTAATGTAAATGCTTTAAACAAAAATACAAGCTTCACATTTCTGCTTTTAAACACTCCAGAATGCCTTGCCCCATAGAATTCAATTGTAAGTGTATAACAAACATATATTTTTGGTTGTTTTTATAAAAGGTGGGATGAGTTAAAAAAAAAATTTTGTAATCTAAGCTGTCCATAAATCTTAAATTGTGAAGTTGAAACCAAGATTCTCTTGATCAACCAGCTTTTGTCACAGTTCCGGTGAGTTCATCGATTTGTTCTGTCTCCCTCAGGTGTCTCAGGTGCTGCAAGCATGCATGACCAATGTTTCCTATCTGTCACTCACTCGACGTTGGTGTCGATGTAGTGACACTAGGGGTCACTCTTGGGAGCCCGAGACACCTCTGGTTTTTGATAAAAGGCCAATGAAAATTGGCGAGTGGTATTTGCATGCCACTACCCCAGACATACGGGTATAACAGGAGCTGGTATGCAACCACTCATTCAGATTTTCTCTTCGGAGCCGAACGGTCATGCTCATTGAGCTGAATAGCACTGTTCATTCACCTCTGCTGGATCTGACGGCGCATTTCAGCGGCTTCTCCCTCCTCTGCACTGGTGCACTGCAGAGAATGCCCCTGGGCGCTTCGGCAGAAAAACTAGAGAGTATATTTTCTGAAAGAGCATTTTTCCCCTCTAAAAGAGTATATATTTCTCTAAAAGAGCGCACACACGGAACGTCTTTTTAAAGACGCGTCTTTTTAAAGATGCTTTTCCGATTGTGTGTTATTCCTGGTTGCGCTCGTTATCTCTCGTCTTCTAACGGTCACGATCACTGTCTTTCGTGTCTGGGCACTGCTCACGCGGAGACAGCGTTCGTGGATGGTCATGTTCTCATTGCGGTCGCGGCTCGCCTTCGTAAGAAAGAGAGCCACCCCAGAGGCTCCCGCCTCGGTCCTTTTACCCATGGGTATGAGGCCAGCACGGCACTGGGGGCGATTTGGAGACCTCAATGGGAGCGCCTCCTCCGGGTATCCCCCCGTGGACCTCCCATTCCCCAGCATGCTCGTCTGTCCCGACTGGTCTTCCGGGTGAGTCCGCCGGCTCGTCTCACGGCGAGTTGACCTCTTATTCGGAGCCCGCATAAGTGATGAGCTCTCGAGCGCAGCATCGGAGAGCGGGCTCGTCCAGTCGGAAGCCTCAGCTGGGCTCCTCCCTTCGGGGTCGATTGCCCCATCACAGGCTGACGCGGGGATGACGACATGCTTTCCCAGGCAGCCGCGAGCGTCGGTTAGAGTGGATCTCACTGCTCTTCCCTGAACCCTCGCGGCTCGGTGATTGGTTCCTGGGCTCGCAGCGTCGCTCAAAGCCACGCCCCACCCCGTTCCTTTCTTCCCGGAAGTGCATGAAGAGCTGACAAGGTCGCGGGAGGCACTTTTTACTGCCCGGTCCCGATCTTTTCAGCTTCCCCACCCTCACTACCCTCAATGGTGGGGCGGCCAAGGGCTATTCGGCAATCCCCCGGTGGATAAAGGCGCTCACGGTGCACCTATGCCCGCAGAGCACCGCCACCTGGCGCGGGTGCCCAAAGCCCCCATCCAAGGCCTGTAGGTTTACGTCGTCTCTGATGGCTAAGGCCTACGGTGCCGCTGGACAAGCTGCCTCCGCCCTGCATGCCATGGCTCTCCTGCAAGTCCACCAAGGCGCTGAAAGAACTGCACGAGGGTAGTTCCGCCCCGGGATTGATGCAGGAACTGCGCTCGGCGACCAACCATGCTCTCCGAGCGACGGAGGTCACGGCGCGGTCTCTCGGGCAGACGATGGCCACACTAGTGGTCCAGGAGCGCCACCTTTGGCTCAACCTGGTCGAGATGGGTGAGGCTGACAAGACACGATTCCTTGCTGCCCCCATTTCCCAGATGGGCCTATTCGGCGACACCGTCAAGGACTTTGCCCAGCAGTTTTCGATGGTAGAGCAGTAGATGGATGCTAGCCGGCATATCCTGCCCTGGCACGGCTCAAGATCTTGGATGCATGGCTTGCGCTTTCCAATCCGTCGCGAGGGCTGGTCCGGACTGTCCAACTCGGCTGCGCGATTCACTTCGCCGGGCATCCGCCCAGGTTCAGCGGTGTCCACTTCACCTTGGTGAAAGACGAAAACGCTGCTACCTTGCGCGGAGATCGCTACCCTCCTACGGAAGGGCGCGATAGAACCTGTCCCTCCAGCCGAGATGAAGAAGGGGTTTTTCAGCCCCTACTTCATCGTACCGAAAAAAAGGTGGTGGGTTGAGGCCAATCTAGGACCTGTGAGTTCTGAACTAGGCTTTACACAGACTCCCATTCAAGATGCTGATGCAAAAACGCATTCTGGCGAGCGTCCGGCATCAAGATTGGTTCGCAGCGGTAGACCTGAAGGATGCGTACTTCCACGCCTCGATTCTTTCGACACAGACCCTTCCTGCAGTTCGCGTTCAAGGGTCAGGTGTATCAGTACAAAGTCCTCCCTTTCGGCCTGTCCTTGTCTTCTCGCGTCTTTACGAAGGTTGTAGAGGCTGCCCTTGCCCCGTTAAGGGAGGTGGGCATACGCGCTCTCAACTATCTCGACGACTGGCTAATCCTAGCTCACTCTCGAGATGTGTTGTGCGCACACAGGGACCTGGTGCTCTCACACCTCAGCCAACTAGGGCTTCAGGTCAACTGGGAAAAGAGCAAGCTCCTCCCGGTTCAGAGCATTTCTTTTCTCGGTTTGGAGTTGGACTCAGTCTCCTTGATGGCGCGCCTTACAAACGAGTGCGCCCAGTCGGTGCTGGCCTGTTTGAAGGCGTTCAAACAGGGAACAGCGGTCCCACTGAAACTTTTTCAGAGGCTCCTGGGGCATATGGCATCCTCGGCAGTGGCCACCCCGCTCAGGTTGATGCATATGAGGCCGCTTCAGCACTGGCTCCAGACTCGAGTCCCGAGACGGCCATGGTGCCACGGGACACACCGCGTGGCCATTACGTCGGTCTGTCACCGTCTTTTCAGCCCTTGGACCGACCTCTTGTTCCTATGGGCAGGTGTTCCTCTAGAACTGGTCCCCAGGCGCATCGTGGTCACGACAGATGCCTCCAAAACGGGCTGGGGCGCTGTTTGCAATGGGCACGCAGCCGCTGGCCTCTGGACGGGTCCGTGACTGCATTGGCACATCAACTGCCTCAAGTTGTTGGCAATTCTGCTCACCCTGCGGAGGTTTCGGCCATTGATCCAGGGCAAGCACGTGTTAGTTCAGACAGACAACACAACAACGGTAGCATATGTCAACCGTCAAGGTGGTTTGCGCTCTCGTTGTATGTCACAACTCGCCCGCCGTTTCCTCCTCTGAAGTCAGCAGCACTTCAAGTCGCTGCAAGCCACTCACATCCCGGGCAACCTCAACACTACAGCAGATGCGCTGTCACAACAGGTTACCCTCAGGGGAGAGTGGAGACTCCACCTTCAGGTGGTCCAGCTGATTTGGAGTCGATTCAACAGGCACAGGTGCACCTGTTTGCCTCCTAAGAATCCTCCCCACTGCCGCTCTGGTACGCCCTGACTGAGGCCCCCCTCGGCATAGACACGCTGGCACACAGCTGGCCCCCTGGCATGTGCAAATATGCGTTTCCCCAGTGAGCCTGCTTGCACAGACCCTATGCAAGGTCAGGGAGGACGAGGAGCAGGTTGTCCTGGTAGCACCCTACTGACCCGCCCAGATGTGGTGCTCGGACCTCACGCTCCTCGCGACAGCTCCCCCCTGGCGAATTCCCCTGCGGAAGGACCGTCTTTCTCAGGGAAGGGGCACCATCTGGCACCCGCGCCCAGACCTCTGGAATCTCCATGTCTGGCCCCTGGATGGGACGCGGAAGACCTAAGCTAAGACCTAAACGATCACTCAGGCTAGGGCCCCCTCTACGAGGCGCCTGTATGCCTTTAAGTGGCGTCTGTTCGCTAAGTGGTGTTCTTCCCGTCGGGAAGACCCCCAAAGATGTGCAGTCGGATCAGTGCTTTCCTTCCTGCAAGAGAGGTTGGAAGGGAGGCTGTCAGGATGAACTGACAGATTTATCTGGAGTACCACTGACATACCATGACTTGACTTGAGGGCGGTGTTCAGCTGGTCCCGCATAGCTTTAGAATCTCTGAGCAGCTCTTTGTCTGCTTTGGTGCACAGCGGAAAGGAAGTGCTGTCTCCAAGCAGAGGATCGCCCACTGGCTCATTGATGCCATAACTATGGCATATGTCGCCTAGGACATGCTGCCCCCGGTAGGGTTACCAGCCCATTCTACCAGGGGTGTAACGGCTCCCTGGGCCCTGGCCAGGGGTGCCTCTCTAACAGACATTTGCAGAGCAGTGGGCTGGGCAACACCCAACACCTGTGCAAGGTTCTACAACCTCCGGATGGAACCGGTTTCGTCCCAGGTAGTGGCACGGAACACAAGCGGATAAGCCCGGGATAGCTGGCCGGGTGTATCGCTTGCACATAGCGCCTTCCACCTCCCTTGGAGCTCAAGACGTGCGCCATTAATTCCCAGTAGTGTTCACAAACTTTGTTCCCTGGTTGACTTCCTCCGAGCCCTGTGGCAGTCAAGTTTTCGGAGAGACTCGCTTCCGGCCCAGTACACGCGCTAACTAAGAGCCCTGTTCTGGGGTAGGTGCTCTGCATGTGGAAGTTCCCTGTTATGCTAACCCCATGCGATATATATCTTCTGCTAGTTCGTTTCCCTGCTGGCAAACTGCGTCTTCCTTGGGCAGAGCCCCTCTGCCCCAGTCTCCATGTTTGTAGTAACTCCTCCCTCATTGGGCAGGATCTACCTTGAAGGCTCTCCACATGGTTGGAAAGACCATGTGACGTATTCTTCCACTTAAATATCCCCCCCTCTCTTTGGGCGAGGTGTGGTCTCCGTGGTGTCTTCCCCTTGGGAGGGACACCCCCGACTAGACCTGGCGGCCCAGTCGGATAATCCCCCTTCTCTTTTAGGGAGTGGAAAAAGAGAAGGGGAAAAGAGGCCATGACTGGGTTAAGCCTGTCTCTATCTTTGGGTAGTCAACTTGTCCCCAAAAAGGGCCGTTCGACACTCATAACTGTGTCGGGGGAGGTTATGTGTCGACCTGGTGTGCTGGCTATGAGGCACACAGCAAGTCTGCCCACCACACACCACCAAGTCACGTAACACCGTTCAGCCTTGTGGCGTTTTGAATAGGGACCCCTAGTGTCACTACATCGACACCAACATCGAGTGAGTGACAGATAGGGAACGTCATGGTTACTGGTGTAACCTCCGTTCCCTGATGGAGGGAACGAGATGTTGTGTCCCTCCTGCCACAACGCTGAACTACCCGCTGAAATGGCCGGACCTCATTTCGGCTCCTCAGCATAAAACCTGAATGAGTGGTTGCATACCAGCTCCTTTTATACCCGTATGTCCGGGGGAGTGGCATGCAAATACCACTCGCCAATTTTCATTGGCCTTTTATCAAAGACCAGAGGTGTCTCGGGCTCCCAAGAGTGACCCCTAGTGTCACTACATCGACACCAACGTCTCGTTCCCTCCATCAGGGAACGGAGGTTACACAAGTAACCACGATGTTTTCTCTCTCTCGAACTGCTGCATCCCGCTGCACTTATCCCTCTCCTCAGCTGATTAGCCCGATTAGGGGCCAGGCCGTTTCCATGGGAATGCGCACGCATCAACGAACACCTACATATCTCCTGCTTACTGCAGCCGGTGCTGGGTTCTCCACTCTTCGCCAGCCCAGTTGAAGTTACAATTTATTGTTAAAAAATAATTTGAACTGTTCCTCTGCTCTTGGGTCTCTTTGTCTCGCTTTCTGACAGGACAATCTAGCCAGTATGGACCCAGTGGAGGAATCTACTCTTCGCTCCGCCCTGTCTCAGCAGGGAGCTTTACTGGGACGTCAGCAGGATCAAATCTCTGCATCTAACCGGGCTCTGGAGATGATAGCGTTGCAGCTCGCTGAGCTCACCTCTGTTGTTCAACAACTCTGCCAACCTCCCGATGCTGGTCTTACTCAGGAAGCGCCCACGTTTCTGGATGCTCAGAGGCTGGTATCCATCATTTGACTCCGTTCTCAGGTGAGGCGGGATCCTGCAGCACTTTCCTTTCAGAGTGTTCCTTGTTCTTCACGTTACAGCCCTCTGCTTTCCCGTCGGAGACAATGAAGGTGGCTTGCGTTATCACACTTCTCATCGGAAGGGCCAGTGAATGCACCAGGTGGCACAACAGACATCCCTTTTGTGCTTCATTTCATGCCTTCTCCACGGAGCTCCGCCGATTGTTCGATCGCTCGGCTCAAGGTCGGGAGGCAGCGAGAGTCTTATCCGGACTGTCTCAGGGAGATCGGTGAGTCGCAGATTATGCAATCGAGTTCCGCACCCTGGCTGCTTGTTGTGAGTGGAACGATCATGCCATGTGAGACCGGTTTCTGCATGGGCTTTCCGACGACATCCAGGATGAAATCTATCCCTTGGATCTGCCTCCACGCTTCGACAATTTGTTGGACCTGGCCAACTGAGTGGATCAACGTCTGTCACTATGCTGTCGCAGCTGCTCTCCACCTACCCGGGTGGCTGGCCATCCTACCCAGTCCACAACTTCGGCCAAGTCACCGGAATCATGGCCCCACGCAGAGCCTATGCAGGTTGGGAGAACTCCATCGGCACCGGTAGTGTTGGGGCATCCTTGGTTGGTAACGCACAACCCACACATAGACTGGTCAACCAACTCTGTTCTTGCTTGGAGTCCTTACTGTTTGTCAAACTGTCTTAACTCTGCTGTTTTGTTGCAGGATGAACTGACAGATTTATCTGGAGTACCACTGACATACCATGACTTGACTTGAGGGCGGTGTTCAGCTGGTCCCGCGCCAAAACAATTCCTCCTCATCGCCCGTATGACTGTGCTATTGAATTGCTTCCTTGCACTTCACCTCCTCAGGGATGGCTGTATTCGCTCTCGGCTAAAAACACACCTCGCCCAAAGAGAGGGGGGGATATTTAAGTGGAAGAATATGTCACATGGTCTTTCCAACCATGTGGAGAGCCTTCAAGGTAGATCCTGAATAGATATATCAATGATTCTTTGGCAGCCGGTCTCATCCGCCCTTACTCATCACCGGCAGGGGTGGGGTTCTTCTTTGTGGAGAAGAAGGATGGCTCGCTTAGACCCTGTATAGATTATCGGGGGCTGAATGACATCACGGTGAAGAATCGCTATCCTTTGCGGTTGATGTCCTCAGCTTTCAAACTCTTACAGGGAGTGTCCGTCTTTACAAAGTTGGACCTACGCAATGCTTATCACCTTGTTCAGATCAGGAATGGGATGAGTGGAGGATGGCTTTTAACACCCATAGGGGGCACTTTGAATATTTGGTCATGCCTTTCAGATTGGTCTACGCCCCCCGCTGTCTTCCAGGGGCTTGTGAATAATGTGCTCAGAGACATGGTTGACCGTTTTATGTTTGTTTATCTAGATGATATTCTGATCTTCTCCCAGAACATCCAGGACCATGTTCAGCATGTCAGGCAGGTGCTTCAGCAACTGCTAGAGAATCGGCTGTTCGTCAAGGCGGAGAAGTGCGCGTATGGATCCTACCAAGGTCAGAGCCATCTCCGTATTCTCCCCAGACACCAGATTCTCGCAAGGCTTTGCAGAGGTTTCTGGGGTTCGCTAATTTCTATCATAGGTTTATTTGGAATTACAGCCTACTCGCCACACTTCTGAGAAATATCACCTCCACCCGCACTGATTTTTGTTGGTCCCCGTGGGCCGAGGCCGCATTTTCTAAATTAAAGAAGCAGTTTTCTACCGTGCCTATCCTAGTAACTCCCATTCTGCATGTCAGTTTGTGGTGGAGGTGGATGCATTGGAGATTGGGGTCAGAGCGGTCCTGTCGAGGCTCACTTCCTCGGACGGAAAAATGCATCTGTGTGCCTTTTTTTGCACTGCTTAACACCAGCAGAACGGAACTATGACGTCAGTAACAGAGAATTGCTGGCTGTCCGGCTGGCTTAGGGCGAGTGGCATCATTGGTTAGAGGGTTCAGGGGTACCTTCCGTGGCCTGGACTGATCATAAGAACCTAGATTACATTCGTAGTGCCAAACGTCTTAACTCTAGACAGGCTTGTTGGGCACTATATTTTACCTGCTTTAATTTCATCCTCTTGTATTGCCCAGGCTCTAAAAACATTAAGCCTGACTCATTGTCTCGATGTTTTGAGGTCGAGACCTCTACCATCCCACCGGATACCATTCTACCTGCCACTCGAGTGGTGGGCATGGTATCCTGGGAGGTGGCAGCTAAAGTCTGTGCTGCACTACGAAACACTTCATCCCCTGCTATGTGCCCAGCAGGTCGGTTGTTTGTTCCGCGATCAGTTCGGACACATGACCTACAGTGGGGTCACTCATCCAACGTTGCTTGTCTTCCAGGGGTGACTCACACCCAGATGCTCATTAGACAGTGATTCTTGTGGCCATGGCTAGCGCAGGACGTACACCAGTTAATAGCCACTTGCCCCATTTGTGCGACTAATAAGACCTCCTGTAACTCCCTGGCTGTGCTCCTCCAACTGCTGTCTGCCCTTCTAGACTCTGGTCACATATTTCCATGGATTTTGCAACTGGTCTCCCCCCTCCCATGGCAACACAGTCATTTTGACTGTTGTGGACCGGTTCTTACTTCATTCCCCTCCCCAAATTACCCACAGCGTGGGAGACAGCGGTGGCAGTCATAAACCATGTCTTCCACATTCATGGCCTCCCGGTCAATGTGGTTTCTGACAGAGGCCCCCAATTTGTGTCTTGTTTTTGGGCAGAATTCTGCCAACAACTGGGGGCTAAGGTGAGTTTCTGCTCTGGGTTCCATCCCCAGACAAATGGGCAGGTGGAGCAGGTGAATCAACTTGAAAAGACCCTGCACTGTGTGGCCTCCCATAATCTGTCTTCTTGGAGTGATCATTTAGTCTGGGTCAAGTATGCACACAGCCCATGTTCAGGTCCCGTCCATTCATGCTTTAATTCAGAGGTGCCGGCACAACTGGAAAGTGGTGTTCTCCACCAGAGAAGCCCTCATCCGGACTGGCGCTCGTGTTAAGAGGTCAGTGGACCAGCATCAGTCTAAGCCCCCAGCTTGTGTGGTCAGAAGGTTTGGTTGTCCTCTAAGGACATTTCCACTCCGACTCCCCTCACGTAAACTGGGTTATAAATTTATCGGGCCATTTCCCATTTCCAAGGTCATTAGTCCGGTGGCGGTCCATCTTAAGTTACCTCCTTACCTCAAATGCATTCACCCTGTTTTTCATGTCTCCAAAATTAAACCGGTTTTACATTCCAATTTACATCCCGTCCCACCTCCTCTGCGTCTAGTTGAGGGCTCTCTGGTGTATTCGGTCAGGAGACTGATCGACATCAGGCAGAGGGGCAGAGGGTTCCAGTACCTGGTTGACTGGGAGGGTTATGGACCTGAGGAGAGATGTTGGGTCCCGGCTCGGGACATCCTGAACCGTGCCCTCATAGACCAGTTCCACCTCCGGCAAGGTAATTCTGCTTGGGACACCAGGAGGCGTTTTCAAAGAGGATTCCTCGTCTCTGCCCATGTGTCGGGAGTGTGGTTACCCTCCAGTCTGCTGTGCGCTTGTTCTCTGCACCCGCAACTCTTTAACGGAGGATTCTTCACAGATCTGCTCCTGACTACCACGACGCCTACGAACACACTCTTCAAGGAGGATTCCTCACAGATCTGCTCACTGCGCAGCCACGGCACGCACACATCAGCAAATCTCCTGCTTACTGCAGCTGGTGCCGGGTTCTCCACTCTTCGCCAGCCCAGTTGAAGTTACAATTTATTGTTAAAAAATCCTTTGAACTGTTCCTCTGCTCTTGAGTCTCTTTGTCTCGCTTTCTGGCAGCTTCACCTGAGCCACCATCCCCAAATCCAGCACTAAACCAGTATAAACCAGCATGGAAGATAATGTTTAATTGGTTTGTTAACTGGAAACAAAACAAAACGGTTTAAATGGTCTGCTACTGTAAGTGGCTAGAAAACCCAAAACAAAACAGATTAATTAGTTGGTTAACTGGCCACAAAACCTAAAATGTAAAAACAACACAAAAACCTAATCAACCCATGAGTTAGATCCAAAAAATGTGCCATCAAAATGTCAAATAAACAAAGTCCATCTGTATCTACCCCAACAACAGACAGAAACAGAGGTAGAGACATGTGGATCACACACTTCAGTGACCATATGATAAATCCATAGCTGTTCCACAGTGGCCAAAACTCCAAATAAAGCACCATGGCATCCTTTACCTGACAACCTGAAAACCCAGAGGACAATCTAATTATTGCTTTGAGGTTGCTCTTTTATAGCTCAAGTGACTTGAAACAGTTTTTAAAATTAAAATTCTTTCATCCGTAGAACACAACAGGAGAAGTTTAGCAGAATGTCCAAGCTGCTCTTTTCCATACTATAAAAGCATTCTTGGGTGAACTAGTCTTTTAATGGAGTTCTCAGTTATGTTTCTGCATTTGTTTCACATGTTTCTAAAAAATTCTTAGGTGAAATATAAACAGACACAAATGAGTCAGTTGTTGAAACACAATAAGAGTATAGAGCTATAAAATTAACGTGGATAGCACATTACCTCTGATCACTTAGTTTGAGTTCATATTGAAATATCTGACTTTTGACTGCAGTCGTTGGTATCATGGCACATCTGAGCACAGTTTGAGACATTGTCAAGATCTCTTCTGAAACTCTAGTGGAGACACATGTGAGATTACTGGGGTCTTTTTCTCAGGAGAAACATCTAAGAAGCAGGACACTTCTGCAAAATTCTCCATTTGCTCCACATTTAATCTTAATAATGTCTAGAGGAAATAACTAGAGTAATTAAATTGATCTCATTTGTGTTTTTTCTTTCCTGAATGTCTTTTCCTGTGTTCAGCATTTAGGAGGTCTGCTCTTATCGTATTCATTAAATCTGCTGAGATGTTTGTTTTAAGCAGACCAGATCTGATCATCTGTTACCCGACCAATTATCTCACAGTTTTCCGCTGTGAAAACAGCGACAGCTTTACAGCTACGTGATTTACATTTGCTGAAAACATTGTCACAGGTGATATAAGAGAAGGCGATGTTGCCAAGGTGATAAAATCCCTTATATACTAGGCTTCCTTTACCACTGTGTTATGGAGTCAAATTAGTAAGAGCTGACTGTTTAAACCTGATCTACAATACAGTAGATGATTGATCTAATATTTTTTATGAATCTAGATCAGGTGAATGCAATCTACTTGTGAAAAAATATCATTATTATTAATATTATTATTATATTCCTATCAGTTATATCACACTCCCCTTAGACACTTTATTTACACCTTTTGTGTTCATTGTTTTTTTAAATAAATGACTCTCTGACGGCTGAAGTTGTATAGCCACTGTCTGTCTTCACTTACATAGTGAATATGGGGAGAAGAGTAAAATTGGCTAAAGGTGGACTCGAACTCGGGTTGCCCGCACTGAAAATCATCTGCTGTTCTAATGTCGCTATGCCAGTTCTTAGATATACTGGTGTCAAATGAACTTATTTATGATTATAATGATTATTTCAACTTGTGTGTCCCCGCATCCTCATGTGCGTACATTATGTTTTGTCTTCGCTATATGCTTTGCATAATTTAAATTCATTTAATCTGACTGATCTCAGTTCAGAAGACTCTGGGCTGTCAGTAAAGGGTTAACATTTCGAAGCACCGAGTCATGTGACAAAACAACATGGCGCTGATCACAACAGAGTTTATCTTTGGGAGAAATGGCAACAAAACTACATCTAGTGAGATACCTCATAAAGGTTTTACACTGAAACCTGTTTGAGTCAAAAGGCTAGAGTCTCTAGTTTCATCCGATATGCCATTTTGAAAATTTTATCGATTAATTGCGAAACGGCACGCTGTTAAACACAATGACAGCAGACAAGAACTATAGGACTATTTTTCCCTAGAAACCCTATATTCACTGTGCATTTTCACATTGAGAATCAATGGGTTCATCCAAAAGCTGATAAATGTTGCTTTCAGAGGCTTAATATGGAGTTAGGATGAAAATCAGGTGCATTTTGAACTGTTCTGAGACCAGTGCAGACAGACAGCACATGGTAGGTTAAGTCATTCACTAAATAGGGAGCAAGGGAGCATCCTATAGCTTTGCTATGCAGCCAAGTGCATTCAATCCTAACATCCAACCAAGGGTTCAGTGGAAACAGAATAAACAATTTGATTAAAACAAATCTGACTTTCTATATATTGGTATTACTAAAAATTTCACAACTTAGTCCTGTTGTCCATATATGTGGACATCACCTTTTAGGAGAGCTATTTGCTCTTCAAAAAAAAACAAGTTACAAGTGCTACAAGTTACAAATCAAAAAGAGAAATGGAAAATGCAAACAGAAGTCACACTTGGGTCTCAGGAGGATAATATATTTTTCCTAGATTTGACAGGTTCCATCGGACTATTGCTGTGCATAATGCTCTGAGTGACCAGTGCAAATTACACTTAGTGCACAGATGTACACTTAGTGCACACTGAGTACATCAAACTATTTTACTCCAAAATATCAAGCAAAATTTTGTCATATTTTACCTTTATATCCCTGCTCAGCCTCTCTGAGGTCGATCTTGGTGATGGGTTTGAAATCCACGTCCCATAATCTCACGCACCCGTCCCGACCACCAGTGGCAAAACCTTCTTCGCATGAATGCATACTAAAGATTCCCGCCTACAGGACAGGAAGAGTTTACAAACTGCAAGTCAGATTTGTCAAAACTAAAAATCGTCTATTTGGTGGGTTTTCTGAACTACTTAAGTTTCTCCATTGACGGCCATTCAAAGTAGCTGTGTATTCTGGCAAACTACAAATATTTGCAAGCAGCATAACATTTTTGGAGGGCTCTTAAAAGTATGAAATGTCCTTATACTGTTTATATTTTCCCATCTGCTGCCTTTGACATTATAACTCAGAATAGTTGCTTGTGAAGTGTTTGAGACAGTGAGCGTTCTTATGGTGCCATCAGCCATGTTTAAAAACCTTCAGGTTAGTAAAGCGCATGCAATAGCTGCATCTCTACATTCAACTAGCTGGACAACTAGTCGACCACCCTGAGTCATCTTTAATGACTATGAGAAAAACATAAAGGAGCAGGTCTAGCCTTATACACTATGGAGCCGTGATTAATGTAACTGATGTGTACATGGTACGAGACAGTGAGATTGTGTAGGATGTGTGATTTATGTTAAACTCACTCCGTGTGTTGCCTGTATTGTTCGTGTCAGATTCAATCCTTTCCAAACGTAAATGTCTCCGTTAAGAGCGCCTGAATACGTCACTTCATCTTTCGCTGTCGCTAAACACAGGATGGTCTGCAGGTCCCCCGTCTTTCCAAAAATACCACGTTTTGGAGTCAATGCATTCCCACATAATGTCCAGAACTAAAGGAGAAAAGACAACAGAAGGCAAGAGAGATAAATGACTTGTTTAATAATATTAAATTAAACTGAGCTAGAACTGAAGATACCAGTAAAAGGTTTTCTAACACAGCCGTTCTCCACTACATTTCCTTTTAGTTATAGTATAGTTTTGATATTGTGTTAGGTCGCCACTTGATGTTGAATGCAAAATCTGGGTCCTGAAGCAAAGCCAGTTGTGAACCACTGCTCTAAGAAATAATTCCCTAATGTGAAATTTAGCTGAATTGTAAACAGATCTTAGTTCATTTCCATTTGTCTGCTTAACTTTTTCCATATGCTAATAGATTGCTTCTATTAACAATCTGCATCTGCAGGAAAGACTAAAACAACAAAGGAGAAGAAGAAATGAAGACATTTTTCTGCTGATGTCTCATTTCTTTCTTTCCGAGAGTGCTGAAATCGTCTTGGGTCCAGATGAATTGTGTCTCGGGGGTTTGACTCACTTTAATGTGCTTCACTCCACAGCTCACAAGCCGGTGCTGTAGAAACGGATCCCAGGAAATATCAAAGATCTGAAACCAGAGCACAAACACATGGAATAAAAGAAAGTAATATGGGTTTGGAACAACATGAGAGTGAGTAAATGATGACAGGATTTTCATTTTTTAAGTGAACTATCCCTTTAAAAAGTTATAACCATAAAATCTGTTAATAAACAGACAAATGATATCTATGAACATGATGAAACACTCAATAAATTAGACTAGCAACTTTTAAAGGGGTCATATAATGTATTATTTATCATTTCACTTTTTAGTTCATTAACCAGTGAACAATGCTGTTTATGAATTTAGTTCTTAAACCAATATTAAAATGCTTGAAGCCTCAAATTTATTTATATTATTATTATTTATTATTTTTTATTAATATTTGTAATTAATATTTTTATAAAATTGTTCTTATTTTTAAATGTATGAATTTCTTTCAAATAATTTTTCAGATAAAGGCAATTTTTTTATTTTTGACCGTCATAAAATAGATATTAAAGGGTTGCTTCTATTAAAGGGGTAGAATAATTATTAAAAGGATAATTCACTCTAAATATTTATTAATATATTTTTTTTATACTCTTCTTAATTTTGTCTTTTTTTTTAAATGTATGAGTTTATTTATAATGCTTTATTGAATTAAAGGCAATTTTACATTTTGACAGTCATAAAATAAATATGAAAGGGATTGCTTCTTTTAAAGGGATAGGACAATTATTAAAGGGATAGTTCACCCAAATATTTTTCTTAATGTTTTTTTAGCTTGTTCATATTTTTACATTTATTACATACATGAATTACTTCATAATCCTTAGGCAATTTTACATTTTGACTGTCATGCAAATGTAGCTTTAAAGGTGGAATGTATGAAAAGCTTCTATACCACATCATAAC
Source organism: Myxocyprinus asiaticus (assembly GCF_019703515.2). Classification (NCBI taxonomy): domain Eukaryota; kingdom Metazoa; phylum Chordata; class Actinopteri; order Cypriniformes; family Catostomidae; genus Myxocyprinus; species Myxocyprinus asiaticus. The sequence continues at coordinate 39,348,118 of NC_059380.1, read as the reverse complement.
ACAATCATTTATTGTCATTGAGGTATAGCATCTATTGCTATGGAAACATACTGTATTGTACTTCCTACTACAAGTAAACCAAACAGTGTTTTGAATTCACACACACTCTATTTATTTATTTATTTTTGTCAGTTCATACACAAACTGGTTTTGATTTGTTGCTTAATTGTACAGTACTAAAGAACAGTCCGTTTCATTCTTACCCTATCAGAATGTCCCGTTGCAGTGGCTAAGACACGCCCCTTTTTCCAGTCCCAAATGCACACCGTGTTTTTGGCATCAAGCCCGACAGAAGCTAAACGCTGAATGTTCAAAACACAGCACAGGAGGAAATAATCAAATTAGACAGTTTGCAAACACAAAGGAAGGAACATTTGGACTATTGATCTAAATATGACCACATGTGCGTGATAATAAACATGATGGTTTTTAAAAGTCAAGCTATGGAATCAGATGCCTGGATTTACTGATAAACAATTTCATTGCTTTAATACTTATCAGTGAAACAGAATGTCTATCACTTTTCTATGGCACTAATTAATTTCTTATTATATTTAGTTCCATGATTCTTTACGGTACAAAAGCTGTCAGGAATAATATGTGTTTAATGCAAAAGTCTAAGCGAGACCAACATTTTATATTTTTGAAAAAATATATTGATAATCTGATGAGTCCAACTCAATTAATTAAATTATTCAATTAAATAAATTTGATTTAGCTGTCATTATACATACAAAAATAATTTACAGCAGAATGCTGAAATGAACCAATCAGAATCAAGTATTCCAGAGAGCTGTAGAAAGTCACTATTAGCGGTGCACCGATGTATCTGCTAATTATCAGTATCGGCCGATAAAAGCATTTACATGACATGGAAACATGTAAAGACACAGAGAATAAAATTTACATCGAAGTTGCGTAATTAATTATCAGTGATTTGAAACAAGGTAGCATAAAAAAGCTGAACCACCAAACTATCGATTTCGGCCTATTTTGTATTGGTGCATCCCTAGTCATAATATTAACTGATATCACACTGGGTTCTAGTTTCAATATCTCTTACCTGACCATCACCGTCAAATGCCAAACAGGCGACGCCATGCGTATGAACGTCTCTCAGGATGGACACAGTCGTAAGGGCGTATGAATCCCACACACAGATATACGGATCCTTTCCCACCTGACCTGTCGCCACCTGGATCTTATCAGGATGCAAACCTAGACTGAAAACAGGAGAAATATATGCTGAGTTCAACTGTTAAAGGAACAGTATCTGAGGCAAGCTGTCAATTATAGCAGAAAATCCTTTAAGATTTGCGTGTTCAGTAATAAATAGTATAATGGAAGTCTATGGGGCAAGACATTTTGGAGGTTTAAAAGCAGAAATTGCAGCTTGCACTTTTGTCATAGCACTTCCATACAAAAATGTAAATTCCTGTGGATTGATGCTGCCTTCACATGCTATTAGAATTATCATGTTTATGAGTTTCCTACTTGGAAGTTGCACGTGAATGCACTGTCAAATCGTAATTGCAATTAGGAAGTACATAGTTACAACTAGGAAACTCAGAGAATTTTGACATCTGAGTTTCTGAGTTGGGAAGAGATGTAAACGTTGAATATGGAGGAGTATGGTTCTTGTAGTGTATGATAGGTTTTATTGCTTTTTCAATATGCAGCTACACTTGCCATTTCGGTCATATTCATTAACAAACATCAGTAACCATTTGTTGCATATTGTATATTTTTTACACAGAGAAAATCCCAGACGAAAATCGAGAGTTCATGGCAAATTTGCCAAAAATTCGCCACTGATAATTTTCACAGGTAAATGAGCTTTGTGGCAAACTTGCATCAAATTGTCCTCTAGTAGCCAAAGGTTCGCCGGAGGTTCACCACTGCCGGCGAAGAGCTGCAAACTTCTGGCAAACATTTGCGGCGAATCAAATGCTAACTTGCATGTGAAAATAACGAGTGGCAAATTTGCTGCAAATCTGAGGCAAGTTTGCAGCTAGTTTACATTTTTTGTAAGAGATAGCATGTATTTGACTGAAATTATATCATCATCAGCAAGTTGACTGACATGTATTACAGTTTCAAAATAAAAGTTCTTCAAGAAATACGCAAAAATGAACTGGCGTCCTCCATCTTTCTCTTTCTCTCTGACAACAAAGCACTTGAGCGCGACATACTCGTAACTATGACTTTAGAAGCAGGAAGTAGAATAATTACGATAGCACGTGAAGGCAGCATTATTTTCTTCTATGTAAACAGCCCCTCTCTGGTATCCTTGTGCAAATCAGGCTAAAGTTATCAGATTTTAGTGTTTTTTCATTGTTCATGACAGGAGTTGAAGAATTGTGTATAGTTTTATGAGGTTTTTACGAGATTCTTTTACACTACACATAAAAAAATGCACTTTCACTATCGTCAGTTTTACTGAATTCTCCCAAGTTCATATTACTCCAAAAATTTATGTAACAAGGAAAATTAAATTAAAGTTATTTTTTTTAGTTGATTCAACTTTACTTCATCCATTTGCGTTGGTACAACAAGAATACTTTTTGTTTGGTTAACTAAAACTGTGCAGAGGATTTCTAGATCCCCAGCATGCTTTGCATGGGACTCGACAGGGAGAGTCAATGTTAAAATTAAGTGTTATTTTATGTCTTTGTGCAAGATAAATAATAAGGGGGAGGTGTGTTAGTGTGTAATGTTTTGTTGAGGACCAATACATTTTGAGTATTCCACGTATTGCTTAATCCTTTAAGCTATTGCTGTTCTAACCATGGCATGGTGACCAAATTGCACTCAGTAGTGTTTCCCACTAGCATGTATTTAGCATGCTAACATTTCCTGTCACTAGCTAGCATACCGATAAAAGAGTTTCATTTGTGTTATTTTGACATGTTAAATTTTGTTTGGTTAACTTGATTCAGTTTGGTTCCCTCTACTACTTTAAGTATTTAAGTTGAAATTACATGGTAATTTTAATTTAAGGTAACTCATTTCAAACATGTGGAACGACTGTCCATGATTACATCAAGCTCTGCCATATTATGTAATATATATGTTTATGTAATATTTAATGTTTAGGTTTTGTGGTGATTCTTTAGAAACATTTTATTTTAATGTTTTTCTGAGTCCAGTGCTTTGCCCTGTTGACTTCAGCTGTAAGTGCTGCACCTTGTTTAACTTGTTTGGACCCAGAAAATTCCTTTAAAACCGGATTAATTAAGGGAAATGAGACAAGTCTTCTCGTTCTGTCTTCTCTGACTTCCCTTACAATTCTTCTGCTGACAGGAAGATTGTGTTGAATTTCCTCTCACCGTGGCAACAGCTCTGCCATGGCGACAAACACAGAGAGCAAAAGCTCAGGGACACTATCAACGCAGCGCCATTAAAGCAGGTGCAGCATTTCGGTGGAAAGAAATTCAGTGAAATTCAGTCTTCATCTAATGGGAGAGTACACCATTTTAGACAGATATGTTTTCAAAAAAAAAATAAAAAATTACTCTATGATAGTAATTTCTTTCTGTTCAAAATTTTAGTAATGAGCAAAAAAAAAAAAAGAGGCCAAATATAATGTCGGAGTAAAGTTAAATATAATTTTTCAACTCCTCTCATGACTATGCAATGGTGTGGCTAATTGTTTTCTTTGATATAGCATAATAATTGCATCATTATGAGCAGGTGAAGAGTGCAGAGCCACAGTCATTTGATCACACTGATTTAGTGTAACATTTACACTACAGGTTTACCCAGCATGCACCCTATAAGCATCCTTATCCATGCCATCAGTAACAGCAGGGGCAACAGGACAGGAGTTTCGTCCCAATCGCACATCAAAGGCAGATTAAACAGAACTAAACAGTGTATGGGTATGTGTTGGAGAGCTTGCAGGAATATCAAAGTCTGTCTATGTCCATGTGCCAATACGGTTTGTGCTACAGATGTGCTGCCATAGAGAGAGAGAGAAAGAGAGAGAGAGAGAGACAGAGAGAGAGAGAGAGAAAGAGAGAGAGAGAGAAAGAGAGTGCAAATATGTGAAAGCGAGGACTAATAGAAAAGAACAGCATAAGCGCTACAGGGGTGCTTGGGGGGCCATGCCCTCTCACTTCAACCACTGTGCCCTCCAGCTAAAATGTTATATTCGACCCAATTACAAATCTTCCCTGTTTTCTGTTGAATGACCAGGATGCACAACTCCATTTGCTTTGAGCATTTGCGGATCAGTCTATTAGTCTAAAACTACTCTATTTTGCAGCAAGATGGTATACATTGTATTTATTTTGAACATTAAGTATAGTTTTAGGGTTTTGCATATCTAAAAAAGCTGCGAATTGCCCTGTCCTTCAGATGGCGACGGCAGAACACATACACTCATTTTAGCGGTTATGTTTAATTATTAGGTTATAGTGGCAAATGTGTGCCCCCTCAGGAATTTCAAATGCCCCCTTATGCATTTCATTGTGGTGCCAACTTTGGGAAAGAAAAATCGATAATGAGATCTCTTATAATGATATCTCAGTTATTTCTATGATGAGATTCAATAGAGAACAAATGGAGACTTTTGCTTAAAGTCAACATGAAATCAAAACTGACCCAATCTAATTTGTTGAATACATATTCCTGGTTGTATTGTCCCTAATTCATCATTAAAAGTTATACCAAAGGAGGAAAAAAAAAGTTTGACTTTGTAATCTCAAAAATGATCAAAAACGATTTTCCACAGGGATTTCATAAAATCCTTCATCCCTGCTAAAAAAAACAAAACAGCTTAATCAGCATGCAGTTCCCATGCTGGTCATTTATTTTCTTGTTGAATGTCTTTTTAAATACAATTTTTAGGAGAAAAATCTTGATGCTTAAACGTAACTAAGAAGTCTCTTGATCTATAAAAGTGCAACCTCTGAGCAACAGAACCTTCCTCTGAGTGAAATCCGCAAGTAAGAGACTAATAGAAAGTGATTGGTGAAAGGAAATATGAGCATTTGAAAGAGAAAACACTGACCCTTAAGATAAAGTGACTCTGACATCACTGATAAAGGCTTTGAAAAGCAGCGTACAGCTGCAATCGGCATTCATTGACTGAATCAAGGCTTTGCACACACAACAGATAAAATCTGATATTGAACATTTTGGCTCAGATATTCTGGCTTGAAAGGAGCTTGGACATAGTTGGGTGGATGTATTTCAAAAGTCATATTTCAACCCAAAATAAAGAAGTATATATAAAAAAAGACATTACATTTTGTAAATAAAGAACTTAAATAAAATAATGCCAATTTTAGGACCATTTCAAGACCATAATAAAAAAAATATCTATCACTGCATTACTGTTATTATTTACTGTAAAAATAAATTTACTGTATTTCAGTAATGAGAATAATGACAATTACAAAAAAATAAATAAATAAATGACTTAAAAATAAAACATATGGATGCAATACAGTCATGATAATTGGAGAAAATGTGTTTAAATGACATGAAAATAATGTCACAATACAGAAAAATAAAATGTTATTCTCTTCCTGTAATGTTAAGAAAATAACAATACATTTAAATCGTTGTGTTTGTACATCATGGTAATATTTGTTGTACTACCTATAATTTATAGTAATTTAATAAAAAAACAATTATATACTGTAAAACAATTTTTTGTAATACTGTAAAAACAGTGTATTACAGTAATGAAAATAATGAGGATAAAAAAAAATATCTGGATGCAATACCGAAATTAGAATTGGGGAAAATGTGTTTAATTGTTATGAAACCCCTAAGTAAAAAAAAAAAAAATGTTATCTTTTATGTAATATAGGAAAAATTTACTGTAAAGCAAAAAAAAAAACAAAAAAAAACAAAAAAAAAAACAATTCTCAGTCTAAATTATGATTTTTAGTCTAAATCATAAATTATTTGTGCATTATGGTACTGTAATATTTGTTGTACTACCTTTAATTTATGCTGATTTAAAAAAAAAAAAAACATTATATTGCAATAATTTTTATGCAATATAATGTAAAAAAATCTTAATTCTCATTCCGGTAATATGAAGAAAATAATAATTATATCTATATACTATGTTAATTTTAAAGTATTTATACATCATTGTAGTATTTGTTACCTTTAAATTAATTAAATAGAAGTAGGAGTAGAATAATTACCTTTAACTAATTTAAATAATTTTAAAAATCAGTGTATGGTAATACAGTATTTTTATGAAATAGTACAAATATTACTGTATTACTGAAAATCAACATTGAAAAAAATGGGGAAAAAAATTAAAAAATAAAAACAATAAAAATGTCAGAACTTTGGACCCTTTTTGACCCAGACATGCTTTTTTGTGAAATTCACCCAGTGTGGTGTGTGTGTGTGTGTGTGTGTGTGTGTGTGTGTGTGTGTGTGTGTACAGTCATGTTCGGATACCTACAGGCGGTTTACTCATAGTAATCTCTGGCCGTTGTGCTGGACCCCTGTGAGTCAGTGAACAGCTGAGGGATTGTGGGAGAGATCTGCCATCTACAAATGAACACCAGTCTGCAGTGAACCCAGGCACAAAAAGAGAAAGCGATAAAGAGACAGAAAGAGAGAGAGAGAGAGAGAGAGAGAGAGAGAGAGAGAGAGAGAGAGAAAGAGACAGAAAGAGAGAGAGAGAAAGAAAGAGAGAAAGAGACAGAAAGAGAGAGAGAGAGAAAGAAAGGGAGAAAGAGACAGAAAGAGAGAGAGAGAGAGAGAGACAGAGAGAGAGAAAGAAAGAGAGAGAGAGAGAGAGAGAGAGAGAGAGAGAGAGAAAGAAAGAGACAGAAAGAGAGAGAGAGAGAGAAAGAAAGGGAGAAAGAGACAGAAAGAGAGAGAGAGAGAGAGAGAGAGAGAGAGAGAGAGAGAGAGAGAGAGAGAGAGAGAGAGAGAGAGCATTCCTCCACAGATGTTGTGAAGTCTTTGTGCAGTAAAGTGGGACGTCAGATTGTTCATGACAGCATGGATTTGGAAATGCCTCAGATAATTCCAGCTGGCCGGACACCTGCAACTGCATTTTTTATTTTTTGTTACACTAAAGGCAGCACTGTATTGATATCTATAAAACATTCTATTTAGTTGCTTGTTAAAACATGTTCCAATCCTGTATGACCATAATATTAGCCTCAGTCACCGTTCACTTTCATTATATGGAAACAAAATGCAATGAAAGTGAATGGTGACTGAGGCTGACATTCTGCCTGACATCTTCTTTTGTGATCCACATGCAGCAGAAAGAAAGTCATACAGGTTTGGAACAACATGAGGGCGAATAAATAATTGCAACCACAAAAAACACTTAAGCAGCCACACAGCAATGTCCTGGTAACCACCCACAACACCCAAGCAGCATGGCAGTGACTTCACGTGGACAAGCACCATTCATATTAATTTTAAAATTAAAGTTAAATCCCCTATTGACGTCGCGTTATGTGCATTATGCAGCATTTTAATTACACAGAAGAAAAAGCCTAAAACCAAAGATTCCTTACAGCATTAACACTATTAATTTGTCTGCCTTGCAAACACCATGCATGCTTTACAAAACATTCTATGTCTTATGCAGCATAAAAGTGTAAAATAAAAATAAAAATCTGATGTTTGTCATTCAAATTTCTACCTGAATTTGGCCCAAACGTTCTGTGCTATTTTTAACCAAAGATAAAATACCTGTTCATTAGAACAATGCAATTATGAACGCATCTCCAACAAGAGGTTTAATGAAATCAGTGGTCTGATTTTTTTAAGCCATAATGAGCTCCTGAATCTATGCAGATCCCAAACTATGACAGATAGGAAAAAATGTACTGTAGCTGCTCTTCTCTTATAAGCAGCACAGGGAAAGAGATGGTGTGAAATTTGAGCTTACTATAATTCCACGGAGCGTTTGCCATCCCCATTTAGAGCTCAAATGTACAGCTAATCCTACAGTGTTGGTGGTCAGATACAAGCTGACAGAACCGACCCCAAGCCTATCTGGCTTTTAATCATGTGCAGGATGGGAACTATAGATATGTATTAGGGATGGGAATTTTTTAGTTATTTTGTAGCCAAGTACTCTAACCCACAAAAAAAAAAGAAAAAAAAAAAAGTGGTAACTCAAAAATTACAATTTAACTTAAAAAAAAAAAAAAAAAAAAAAAAATGGTTTATTCATAAACGTTATCAAGAATGGTTTCAAAATAGGACAACTTCAAACTTCAAGTGTGCTGTTCTTTTTGGGGAAAAAATTAAATTAACAATATGCATTAATAATAATAATAATAATAAAAGGTTTAAAAATAACAGTGAAAAACATTTGCACTCACCAAGAGTTTAAAAAGAAGCCAATACTGATGGCATGAGGGTAATGCACAAATACTGTCTACATAAAGGCTATCACGTTTTTATCATTTTACATGTTATTCTGAAAAACAAGTGGTGAAAGATGCTTTTTATAAAATGCGCTTCACTCGTGTTCAGATATTTCACGCATATATACAGATACTGGTCTGATCAGCTTCCAAGTTTCTCGTACCACTGCGCATTGAAAAAAACATAAAAGCAGATCCTTGTCCGTTGCTTTGCATGACTCGAACAAGAATCAAATACCAACAGAGCATAATTCAATGAGAATCAAAATATTACAAGTATTGCCACACTTGACTACACACTTGGCCAAAGATGCCATCCTTATTCCTTCTCTTATCCAACATGTCGATGCCACACATTGAATTGGTAAGAGGAAAAGTACAGTGAATTTCAGAGTTGCCCACGGTAGGCAAATGTGCGAAAGAAAACCACTTTGCGGTATTCGAGTAATGTTTTTAATATTTGACTGCCTAGTGCAGAACGATTACTCGATAAGTCAATTACTCATGCACATCCCGAATATCTATCATTCAATTTTCACTAGTTAAAATGCAAATTCTTGATGTCAGCAATGGAATTACTACTAGTGAAATTGGTCATTTTTCTATATCAGTAATTAGGTTCGCACTCGTAAAAACTTCAAACTTCAAATTTCAACTCATACAAAATTTTATTACCGACATCTGTGACTGCATTTTCATTAGTCGAATGATTTGTCATTCACTCCTGTTCAAAATGCAATTACAGAAATCTATAATTAATTTCATACTAGCAGAAATTCCAAATACACATTTCAGCTATGCACTTCTTTCTAGTAAAATGGTAATTATTTATTTGAATAATTACACTGTTACCAGTACAAATATCCACTCCTAAAAGATCAACTTTCGAATTCAAACTAGCAAAAATGCTAATTTAACTTTTTTTTTTTTTTTAAATCAGCAAAATTTTACTATGTTACTAGTAAAAAAACTTATTTGACATCATAAAACCTGCTACTCACAGACAAAAAAAAAAAAGACCTGTTTGTTATTCTAAACATCCAAAATTTCTTCACTTTAGTCAGCAGGGGTGTGATTCACAAAAAATGTTCTTAAGAAAAAAATAAATAAGAAAGAACTTTCAGAAAAAGGCTTTAGAAAATTCTAAATCCATACACTGTTTCAAAAGTATTGCCACAAGACATAAACAATATGCATGTAAATGTGATTTTAGTGTGATAAGATCACTTACTATCTTTTCTGTGTAAAGTTATAGCCAATCAACAAACCCTAAATCCAAAGATGTCAACAAACCAAAATTACAGTTTAAACAACTTTACAGCTCAAATAATACAAAGTTTTAACAGAAGAATTAATGTGTGCTTTTATAAATTATAAGCTGTACATTACTGCCATTAAACCCTCCAAAAATTGGCCCCACTGACTTCCACTGTAAGTGACACTGTGACCTCTATTTTTGCTTTTTTAAAGAAAATGAGGGACGAGTCAAAATTAATTTTTGTGGTCATCAACATTATGCCACAAATGCTGTCGATTGAGCTTCACTTGTATTGAACCCAGAATATTCCTTTAAGAAGTCTTTTCAGGAGTAAAAAATATTTGTAACTTTTTAAGTTAAGAAAATAGTAGTTAAGAAGTGTTTCATTCTTAAGAATGTTTTGTGCAACGTGATTAGATATGAACTCGACATGTTGAGTTCCGAATGTTCCGGGACCCTGAATTTGACGCTATTCTGCTGAATTACTGACAAGCGGCATCTCCCATCAGGCATTTTTGCATAAATGTAATGTTTACGTTTTCCTGTGGCGTGACTGACAACTTCCGAGACACTGGTTTTGGTCTCATGGAAACCAGGAAGTAATCGCATTCACATAAACAGTGATGAGCGTAATTCAGAGGTTTCATTTTTCCTCTAAAATTTAATTTTGACTCCACTGACGTTTAGGTTTAGGGTTGGGGTTAGGGGGTAGGTTTTATAAAATATGCACTCCTGTTGACAGTCTTACATGATTTACAACTAAAAATACAACTCGCTGTTGGCACCAGACTGTGAACATTTCACCCGGAAACCGGAGCTCACACGTGCTCGTACGTTCAACAACACTTCCAGCTTCGGCCACTGGGGGCAGTGATTCAAATTTCAGTAAGCACAGACCGGTTTCAGCAGCAGAACTTCGACCTACTGTTGCAGAATTCACAGTGAAATCCAATACTTTTTGAGCCACTATAACATCATAAGATTTGGATCTTCAGTGTAATAAAAAGCATTTTATACCCCTGTGCCTTTAGCATCATGCGTTTCTTCATAGTACTTTTAATATGACTTATAATTGCAAAGTTCCCCTCAGGCAGTGAGATGAACTGGGTTATACACACTATTCTGCCGTGACCATTGTGTGTGTGTGTGTGTGTGTGTGTGTGTACTAATATAAGCAAACACACTGAATGGAACCGGCATTCAGTTTGTTTTCCAGACTCACACACACTTTCCGTTTGTTTAGATGAATTTTTTTCCACCTAAATGTTCCTCATTCCTAAATGAATATGTAGAACATCAGCGAGGATACCTACATTTGCTCCAAGGTAAATTAAAGCTAATAACTTAACATTAATTAATTTACGTATTGATTCAGGTGTTAGTAAAGGTGTAGTAAATAAAGAGTTTACAGCATCATAGTGAGTGTGTTAAGAGACGTTATAAACAGTTCTTTTCACACACTAATGTTGCGAGGTGTGTTATCGCTATCAAGTGACACTTTTCTCTTTTTATAGTGACTGTAATAATTGCTTGTCTCAATTCTGATTCCCAGATTTCAATCAAATTACTGTGTAATTTATTTCACAAAAAAAAAAAAAAAAACATCGGATAAATATGCTTTACAATGTCACACATCATTCCAGCCCACGTAATAATATTATCCAAAAACCGCACCACTCACGGCAATCTGAGTTCTGCAGAGCTTGACAGAGTAAGCGACCGTAATCAAGGGGGGCTGACACTATCGTTTAGGTTTAGGTTTAAAGTTTAGGGTAGGGAGGTCAGTTTTGTTTATTTAGAAATCGATAAAGCATCAACCTTAAAAACCTCATCTATTTTGGAGAACATTTAAAGAAATGTTCCGGGTTCATCATAATCATTATAAGTTAAGCTCAATTGACAGCATTTGTGGCATAATATTGATTACCACTAAAATTAATTTTGACTTGTCCCTCCTTTTCTTTAAAAAAGCAAAAATCGAGGTTCCAGTGAGGCACTTACTATGGAGGTGAATGGGGCCAATCCGTAAATGTTAAAATACTCAATGTTTCAAAAGTATAGCCACAAGACATAAACAATATGTGTGTAAACATGATTTTAGTGTGATAAAATCATTTAATAACCTTTTCTGTGTAAAGTTATAGCCAATTTTACAGCTTCGATGCCATGATGCTGTCATGTCTACAAACCCTAAAATATCTGTACAAATGACAATTTAAACAACTTTACAGCTCAAATAATACATGAGTTTTAAAAGAAGAATTAATGTAAGTGCTTTTATAAAATTATATCCTTGAGATTTCTGGCTTTAAACCCTCCAAAAATTGGCCACAATAACTTTTATTGACCACATTCACTTCCATTGTAAGTGCCTTACTATGTAAACCCATCATGTTACAAAATAAACTGTGAAAATTAAGCAGCAAACTGTATCCTTCTCGGATACGTTGGCACCAAATTTTCTAATCTCTGAGTCTGGTGCAAAGCCTAGTGTGACGCCCAGCCATCCCATTATTTACCTGGCTGTTAATTCACAGAAAGAAACCTAAACTAAACCCAAGTTTTACAAACTCCAAACAGGCAAATAAGCCTCATTATAAACAAATATGATAGTACTATCTGTCCGGGTGAACGGTTTGTTGAACGTCTGGTGAGATGATAATTACAGTGATAGTAATATTGATATTTGCCTTGGCAAACACCGTAAAAAATTACTCTTAACTGGCATTTTCCAATCTCTAGAAACTGAGGTGTAGCACTTTTTAAAATATATATGTTTGTCAATACCTACGCCTTAACGTGTCCATTCACAGTGCAAATCACTATTGCGCCATTGCTACAAATACTAGCATCCTCTTTTCAGCGTCTCTGAACAGACTGATTTCACCTGGAGGCGAGAATAAGGAAGAATGCAGTCATAGCCGTTTCCGCGTCGTATTGGCCCATCTCTCCCTTGAGGAAAATTATTGCATAGCTCTGTTTAGCATGAAAAGGCTTTCGATGCTGAAAGTACAGAGTGCTGTTCTTCATCTAGGTCATCTGGAAGTCATCTTAAGATACGAACTTCAGCACCGCATATGCTTTATTCTAAAATCTTGTAATGTTGTTTAATTACATCATCTGTGTTTGTCACCATTTTATTGTCCTGGCCCCGACCCCTCGCCTGTTCAAGGGCTGCGATGTGACTCTAAATCTTGGAAGCATCGATCCATCCGCGAGCCGACTGTCTGATAAGCGTGTGGATGGAATTGTGCACTGATGTCCAGATGGCATCAGGTGTCTTAGTGTGAATCAGATACAAACGATATTACCATTGAGGAACAACAATTGACGAAATACTACAATGAAGGATAGTGGATAATATAGAAAAAGGTAAACAAAAACAGACAAACAAATTACCCTTACAAAAAAGTACTTTGGTGGTACATTGATGGTATCAGATGGCATTACCATGGTACAGTATAAATCCAATAACATGGTATTACCATGGTACTCCAAGATATTTCAAAGAATATCATGGTATTACCATGGTACATGTCCAAAAACATGGCATTATCATGGTACTCCAAGATATTTCAAAGAATATCATGGTGTTACCATGGTACATGTCCCAAAACAAGGGTATTACCATGGTATATGCCCAAAAGACATGGTATTGCCATGGTACATGTCCAAAAACATGGTATTATCATGGTACATGTCCCAAAATAAGGATATTACCATGGTATATGTACAAAAGACATGGTACTACCATGGTACATGTCCAAAAACATGGTATTATCATGGTACTCTGAGATATTTCAAAGAATACCATGGTATTACCATGGAACATGTCAAAAACAAGGTATTACCATTGTACATGTCCAAAAACATGGTATTACCATGGTACATGTCCAAAAACATGGTATTACCATGGTACTCTGAGATATTTCAAAGAATACCATGGTATTACCATGGTACATGTCCAGAAACATGGTATTACCATGGTATATGTCCAAAAAAACATGGTATTGCCATGGTACTCTAAGATATTTCAAATAATACCATGGTATTACCATGGTACATTTCCAGAAACATGGTATTACCATGGTACATGTCCAAAAACAAGGTATTACCTTGGTATTCCAAGATACTTCAAAAAATACTACAGTATTACCATGGTACATGTAAAAAACAAAAAAAACAAAAAAAAAAGGGATATTACCAAGGTACTGTACATGTCCAAAAGCATGGTATTACCATGGTACATGTCCAAAAACATGGTATTACCATTGTACATGTCCAAAAAAACATGGTATTACCATGGTACTCTAAGATACTTCAAAGAATACAATGGTAATACCATAGTACATGTCCACAAAACATGGTATTACCATTGTGCATGCCCAAAAAAACCTGGTATTACAATGGTACTTCGAAAGTACTGTGGTATAACCATTGCACATGTCTAAACAAAACTTGGATCCAGGCTGGGACACGCAAGGAAAACATGGTATTACCACGATACTCCAAAATACTTTAAAGAATACTATGACAATACCATAGTACATGTAAAAACAAACAAAAAACATGGCATTAACATGGCACTTTAATAAATGGGTAATTGTCATTAAATACTTCTGAGCAGTTGATATGTCCTGTGGTGTGACATGCTACACTCCATCTGAAACTATTTTAAGCAGCTTTCTTTCTTTTACATAGAATACCTGTTCTTTTAAAACTCAATTCAATACAATTCCATTGTACTTTTTGGTACTTGGAATGAATGAATGATCAAAAAAATATAATGTTAATCTTACCTAATGATGTCATCGTTGTGTCCCAAGTAAAATTTCTGGGTGTGTTCTCTGGTGTTGTAAACCACTCCAACTCCAGCCACGAAATACACAATCTCCTTCCCGGCAGTGTAGTACAGATTATTCCTGCACTGGTGTCCTCTGTATCCATGAATCCACTCCAGCCTCAGCTGACAGCGGGGAGCCGTCTTATCTGCCATGCTGTCTTGCTTTCAGGATCTCTAATGGTCTAGTATTCACAAATTTGTCATTTACCTGACTAACAGTACACTTTCTAGTGGAACAATCCCTCTAGGGTTAAGTGCTTTGGACAAGGACACAATGGTGATTGATCCTACAACCTTACAGTCACCAGACCAACCCTTTGGCACTGCCACCATCCAATGCCCTCTTTAAGTTCATGAATGCAGCATGGGCACCATACCTGAAAATACAAGCAGTTCACTGTTGGGTCACCTGTACAGGTAAGGGTGTGCGAGGATCCCAATGGGTGTCATGAAGAAATCAGACTAAACTGATGAGGAATAAGTTGATTTTTTGGAGACACACTAAAAAGAATCACACTGCAGCATATGATACAGTCAATAGAAGCATGGAATTGTCAAGAATGCTCATAAATGTTCATAATGGAAGAGTTGGTTGCACCTACTAGCCATTGCATCAAGGTTTAGAGTACACAAAACAGGAAAGAGCATGGTAAATCTGTGCATGAACATGATCAAATGATACTACCAGCTGATCTTGGACCAAATAAATCTACAACAGCCTCATGCCTGCATCTATAAGCTGGAAACCTTGAACACACTGAGGTATGACCGTCTTCGAAGGGTTTTAGAGATCGGTCTTCACCAAGGAGACCTTAAACCTCAAAGCCACCGAGGTATTAAGCTGCTCTAAAGGGCAAAAGTCGGCGTGTTTGCCTCCAGAACGTCAGAAAAGCTCCAGAATTTAAATATCCAGACGACTGTGGACCTCCCTGCATCGCACCAATGATCAGACCTTCCCCAAAGACGTCTCCACCTTCAACTTTCGCCCAATGCTCTTCAGTTCCCACTGATACTCAAGCAAACTCCTCCGTTCGATCACTGAAGCATCAGCAACCGGGTCTGGGATGCAAAAATCCTCATTTTAAACGGAGGAACAGAGCCACGGAAGCTGGTTGAGGTGGATTAATCTCTCCACCGCGAAACCAGCGCAGCTCTGGCGGTTTAAATGCGCTTTGAGTTGCGTTATTGGCGTAATATCTTGGAGAATGTGATTTCTGGTTTCTAGTAACCCGTTCGGCTCGGTTACTACGACGCCTTGTGGCCCGTTTCCGATGATGCCGACTAGCTGAGAAAGAGGTGGCGCGCGAAGCCCCATGGCGGGATTTGTAGTTCTACATGGTCTTCATTGACGCATCAGTGTACGTAGAACTGCGAGGAAAATAACTACAAATCCCAAGCGTAAGCAGAAGTGCGCTGTCCAGCGTGCTGAACATACGGGACTTCCGCCAAGAATACTCTTACTATATCCTCCTGAGAGAGGTTTAATATTTATTTATTACATTAAAAGTGTTGGGTGCATATTAAAACAATGTCATTACATTATATTATTATATTGATATTATTAATACAATTATAATGATATTTATAATTGTTAATATTATTATATATTTAAAAAATAGGGTATTAAGAATATTTCCCTCGGAGAGCAAAAACTAGTTTAAGCATTTATTTATTACATTAAAGTAGTGCAGTGTGTATAAAAATGGTAAAATATGTATTATGTTATAATTGAGAATACAATTACAGTACTATATATTACCAAATTAAAATGCAATTATATAACATTGACATATTCTTATTAATATATCTAGTAATATTATATACATACCATAATACTATGTTTTGAAATATATAGATACATTTTAAAAATATAGTATTAAGGTATATAGGTTATTAAAACAGAGAGATATTAAAATATTAGTTAAAAAAAAAGACGTATTGCTAATGGAATTTCTATCATGATTTGGAACCAATTGAAAAGGAATCAAAAATCAAACTGGATAACTGAAATTCAGGATTTTAGATTTTAAGACTTTAATATATTTTTTGTCAATGCCTTCTGGAGGTATTAATGTAACCTCCATACATGCTTATGTTTAAATATCTTTATATATATAACGATACAATGTGAATAGGCTACATTACATTTTTTAAGTATTTAATAAATGCATCTTTTCACACAATACGTTTTTGTTAATATATCCACACATGCCTATGTTTTCAAGAGGACATCCAAAGATTTTCAGTGACACCATCAGGAATACATCAGCTTTCTTTAAGGATTTAGTTTTTTACTAGTGGTTAAAAATGAATTGCTGTTCTCAGGAGTTAATCACCTCTGCTTAGCTGCAAATGTAATAGACTAAATGCAGAAAAGCTGTTTAAGACCTCAGATAAAAGAGTGGAATTAGTAGAAACCTACGAGGCTGCATGAAGTGAGGCGGGTTTCACGTGTGAATGGACATGCCCACGGTCATAGGGAGGACACGAGGAAGGGCATTCCCAGCATCCCCCAGCGGAAGGAAATCCCATGATGACTGATACTGCTTAAGATGGATTCACGTGATTTAAGAGCTCAATGCACCTGTCAAGACCTTAAAGGGAATTAATGGTGCATATCCACGACATTTAAAGGGATAATGCACCCACAAATTAAAACGGTCATCATTTAGTCACTCTCATGTCATTCCAAACATGTTTGACTTTCTGTCGCGGAACACAGAAGGAGATGTTAGGTAGAATTTTAGCCTGTCACCATTCACTTTCATTGTATGGACAAAAAGAGTTGCATCAATCCTCTTCAAAATATATCCAAATGGAAAGTTCATTCCTTTAAATACTGAAAAAACATCCACGATTTAACTCAAGATGCCTATAGTTTTGCTTGTAGGTAAAATATTAATGCTTAATAATAGTAATAATAAAAAGCCTTCTTTACGTCATAATTTCTGTTTAGCATAAATTTACAATGCAAGTGCAATTAGTAATGCACTGCACTGCTGCCACATGATTGGCTGATTAGATAATTGCATGGATGATTGTTGGTGCCAGATGGGCTGGTTTGAGTATTTCTGTAACTGCTGATCTCCTGGGATTTTCACACACAACAGTCTCTAGAATTTACTCAGAATGGTGCCAAAAAACAAAAAACTTCCAGTGAGTGGCAGTTCTGTGGATGGAAACGCCTTGTTGATGAGAGAGGTCAACAGAGAATGACCAGACTGTTTCAAACTGACAAAGTCTACAGTAACTCAGATAACCGCTCTGTGCAATTGTGGTGAGAAGAATATAATATCAGAATGCTATTCTGAGATGCGGGCTGGCGCTGTTTTGGTGGCACGAGAGGGACCTACACAATATTAGGCAGGTGGTTTTAATGATTTGGCTGATCGGTGTATAATCACTTATATATTATATGCAGCTGAAGTGATATGAAAGGAAATTCTGCAGATTCCAAGTGTTCTGGCATACTGGCTGTGATGTTGCGTGATGTGTCCTTTGCTGAACGCCACACTTTATGAACTAATTGCACACATATGGTGCTTCCAGATGGTGTGTGTGTGTGTGTGTGTGTGTGGGTGGGTGGACCTGTTTCTTTACAACTTATTAGATGTCTTCCCCCAAACCCCTTCAGCAGTGGTTCTCAACTGGTGGGTCGTGACCTAAAAATCGTTGCGGGGAAAAACAATGAGACACAAATATGCTACGTGACTGAAGTTCAGCTTGCACGTTAAGGTCTGCTTTTGACCATGACACATAGAAGCATCCTTAACATGGTAAGCCTTGGCCAAATCAGGTCTGGCACTCAGCGCTATCTTAGGTTATTAGTTTAAATAAATCCACACATAGATGTGGACAGATGCAAAGTCACTTGTTAAATAAGCTCTGGGAATTCCTGGTCCAGGTACGCATCATGAGGCAAGTCACTAGCCGTTTGAGCCATTCGGCCAAGCTGGCCCAGGCACACATAGAGATTTGGTTTATTAGCTTTAAGCTGGCCAAGGCACACCTATCTAGCATACACTCGGTGCACATGGCTCTTCAGAGCAGCAGCAGTACACACGTTTTGGTGGTAGATCTGCTTAGTTGAGGGGTTGTGTTTTGTGTTATGCATTTTCTGCAGCTTCCCTGCATTGTTGGGGGATTGTATGTACTGTATGTCTAACTGTGCAGCAGCCTGTACTACATGCTTGATGCAGCATGTCTATGTATGTTCTGGCTGTAGCATGTCTTTGTACTTGCTCTGCAGCAGAAGCAGCATTGCAAATCTAGTCCCCAAGACCAAAATCTATCAATATTTCATACTCACATTAACACGCTTAATCTTTCCGAGGGTTGTCAAGCTGTACCTAAAATAAGATTTTTTTTTCTCCCCAATTTGGAATGCCCAATTCCCAATGCGCTCTAAGTCCTCGTGGTGGCGTAGTGACTCGCCTCAATCCGGGTGGCGGAGAATGAATCTCAGTTGCCTCTGTGTCTGAGACAGTCAATCTGCGCATCTTATCACGTGGCTTGTGGAACACATTACCGTGGAGACATAGCGCATGTAGATGCCCACGCTATTCTCCGCGTCATCCATGCGTCCCACAGAAAGTGAGAACCACACATTATAGCGACCACGAGGAGGTTACCCCATGTGACTCTACCCTCCCTAGCAACCGGGCCAATTTGGTTGCTTAGGAGACCTGGCTGGAGTCACTCAGCACGCCCTGGATTCGAACTCGCGACTCCAGGGGTGGTAGTCAGCGTCAATACTCGCTGAGCTACCCAGGCCCCCCAAAAATTAGCTTATTAAAAAATCCTCTCCTAATCTCTATATACTCTTCATTTGACGTCAAAATGTAAACAGGCATGTGTACAAAACTTGCACACATTGGATAAACCGGTAAGAACGGCGGTAAAGGTGTTTACATGAAATGCAAAATCAGGGTAATCGGCAAAAATCTATGTAATGCCGATTGCTTTTTGCCTAAACCATTTATGCATACTTTATCCCGATAAAGATAAAACGTTTAAGGCATTTACATGACCTTGACATGTTGTCGAGTTAAGAATATAGATTGTGCAGTGCTAAATGCAAATAATAAAATGCAACCAATAATATATTGGTGCATAGTTAGGACAGCAATATAAAAAGACTTGTCTGATTTATCGCAAATCTTTTATTGCTGTGTCAAAGGCTGTTCGTCCAATCAAACTCAATAGGAGTCAGTTGCAAATAAATCTCACTTGGTGGAAGCTAGCCAAATAAGGCTTTTATGATACTTTTTTCTACTTTTATTATGCCTTTTTTGTACTTTTTGGATCTTGACAGCCCCTGGTCCCCTTCCACTTTCGTTGTGTGGAAGAGAGCAACACGCATTTTTCATGTGGGTTTGGAACATCTTTTTCATTTTCATTTTTGGATTAATACCCCTTTTATAATATTACATATGATTGAGCTTAAATTATGCCCAAGAATACATTTTAATTTGTACGTTGATGTCCGATGTAAAATTTGGGTCCTGAAGCAAAACCAGTTGAGAACCTGCATCAACTCACGTACACAAACTCACACATTCACAAACACATGATCTACCAATCCAACAGATGAATCGAAACATAGTCATAATGTTTAAAAGCATTTAATGACAACGCACATATTTAACAGGGCGGAAGGGGGGTTAAAGTTCTACAGGTGCAGTTTCATACATGTGCGTGTCGGGCCAGAGGCTTCTATATGCGCTCAGGACGCCCAACATTGCAATTTCATTCCTATTATGTTGCTTTTGATTGTGCAGAAGATGAAATTTTCATTACAATAGATACAGTGACGGAGGGATGCGCACTATGTATCAAAGAGCAGGAGGGAACGGGATGAAGCCAAAACCAGAAAACAATGAGAAAAGATAATGCTCAGTGCTATAGCCCACAAGCAAGTAACTGTATTCGTTTGATTTTTTTTTATTCTTTTTTGATACTTTTTTGTTGGAGTAACATCATTACCTTATACCAGTAAATGTTGCACTGTTCACTTAACATTGATGCTTTAAAGTGTTTATAATACATCAAATTTTTATACTCTGTACTAGAATTATTCGAAACATATATTATGATAAAAACCCAAGAGAAATGACAATTAGCAAACAAATAAGGAGAAACAAAAAGGAAAGCAATGATGTAAAATTATTCAGGTTACTAGTCCTCTGTATATGGCAAACATTCTTACAGCTTGTAAAAGCGTTTGGTACGACCCACCTTCATTTTGATCAAATTATACAAGACTACCATGCCTTCAAGCAAATGTTAATCTACTTTCATATTAGCAAGTATCTTTTTAATCAGCTTATAATCACTAAAAGGCAAATTCGACAAAACTTGGCATAGCTACTTCAGCAAATGGAATTCTGCGATGGTTCATTAACGTGGAATTGTATTGTTCCGTACGTGGAAAATGGAATTGTTTCGAATCACTGTCTTGTTCCCGAACAACAAAGAGAAAGAGATTCGTTGCGTCTTCAAGACAGCCTCATAAAATTGAGGAAATTTGTTTTTAAATATCCAGACCCCTCAAAAGTAACACGCAATTACAAAAAAATGAGAAACAGCAATATTCAGGAATTGTATGGTAGATTGATTTCAAAATGAATTACAATAGAAGCATAAGAGCATAAAAAAAACACATCTGGTCCTTAGAACATCCGAATCGGGAAAATTCCAGAAACATGACACACTCAACCTCTTTTTTTAATGGATACATTTTTGTGTTTTTGTACAACTTTGGAACCCAATTTGCGGGGTGTCAGGCACAGAGTGTGGCGTCTTCATGAGCTTTGCATGCTGGGATATCACTGGAGGTGGGCAGACACAAACAAAATGACAACGTGAAAAGAAACAAAGAGGGAAGTGAGCGAATGTTTTCTGTTGCCGTGGGATCTGGCATCTACTGCTTCTTTTTGCTGAAGAGACTGAAGCGTTTCTCTTTGTCTTTCTCCTTATCTTTCTCACGTTTGCCAGGGCTGGACTCGGTCGTCAGGGTGACGGTTGCCGGCAGTGTGTGGGCGCGGCTGGAGGCGGGAGTGCTCTGGTTGCTAGGCGTGATCTCTGATTTCTCTAAGGATGAAGAGACGCTGCCGGCGTTCTGAATGGCCTGAATCCATGTGTTCATCTCCTCCTGCGAAAATTGTAAGACAAAGTTGTTTTACATTTATGAAGTTTAACTGTTATAGCCCCTAGATAAATGTAAAATACATCTGTAGATTGTACAGTATACACTGCGTGTACTGTAAATATTGCATGAATTGTGTTTATTGCGTAGGCCTACATACTCTTATACCGTACCGTACAGTATAGGTTGTTACACAAAAACCTCCCCGCAACATTCTATGAACATTAATTTATATTTATAAAACCTAAAAATAAACATCAGAGAACGTTTTGCCTAAGTTCTTTTTAGGTTGTCAAAAAAACGTTAGTTTATGGTTATAAAAATAAACCCCAGAAATAACCATTAGAAAACATTCTGAATATGCTCTTTTTAGCTTGTCACACAAAAATGATCTGCAATGTTCTGGGAACGTTAGATTATGGCTATAAAATAAAACACTGAAATAACCATTAGACAACGTTCTGTACAAGTTCTTTTAAGGTAGTCACACAAAAACCTCACTGCAACCTTCTGGGAATGCTAGTTTATGGCTATAAAAAAAAAAAAAGAAAGAAAAAAAAAAGAAAAAAGTATTTTCAGAACGTTCTACACAAGTTGTTTTTTGGTTGCCACACAAAAACCTCCCTGCAATGTTCTGGGAACATTAGTTTATGATTATAAAAACAAAACCTAAAAAAAACAAAAAAACATTAGAGAATGTTTTACACAAGTTCCTTTTAGGTTGACACATTAAAACCTCCCTGCAACATTCTGGGAACGTTAGTTTATGGTTATAAATAAAACCTGAAAAAAAACAACAACAAAAAAACAAAACAATAAATAACATTCTGTAAAAGTTATTTTGAGATTGTCACAAAAAACCTTCCTGCAACGTTCTGAGAAGGTTAGTTTATGGTTTTAAAAACAAAACCTGAAATTACCTTTAAAGAATGTTCTGTACAAGTTATTTTAGGTTGTCACAAAAACTTCCTTGCAACATTCTGGGAACATAAGTTTATGGCTATTTAAAAAAAAAAAAAAATTAGTTTATGCCTATAAAAAAACAAACCCAATAAATATCCATAAGATAATGTTCTGGGAATGTTATTGTATGGTTATAAAAATAAAAATTCAAAAATAACTATTAGAGAATTTTCTGTATAAGTTCTTATGTTGCCACACCAAAAAAAAAAAAAAAAAAACTCCCTGCAACATTCTGGGAACGTTAGTTTATGGTTATAAAAATAAAACCTAAAAATAACCATTAGAGAACATTCTGAATAAGCTCTTTTTAGGTTGTCGCACAAAACCCTCCCTGCAACATTCTGGAAACGTTAGTTTATGGTTATAAATAGTAGAACCTACAGTGTATGTTAGAAACTGGTTCCCAAAAAATGAACCAATCTGGAACCATATGCTAATGTTTGCCAAACGTTCTGTGTTTGCATGGGGATACAGTGTCAGAAATTCTCCTTTTTTAATTTAAGGGGCAAAAATTGCCACTTGGAATTGATTTGACCATTTCGAGGGCATGTTTTTTTCTAACCATATAAAAGCAAATCACGTGTTGCCCATTGATGTCAAACACTAAGTTAATCAGTACCAAATTCTCAATTAGAACAACTTCGGCTGTTAATTACACAATCAAATCAACAAAACTACAAAAGTGGCTGTAAATAATATACAAGATATCATAACACAATAAACGCTCTGCTAGGATGCATTTTAAATAATTGGCTGGTTTGTAAGTTGTTAGACAATGGGTGCAAAAGGGAAAACAAATATAATGTAAAATTTCAAAAGTTATGATAAAAGGAGACTTACATCATCTTTGGCTTGGAACAGATACTCGTTTCCATCAGTAACTCTGTAAAGAGGAACAACACGTTCTGTCAGTACAGAAAATCTCTGAGGAAATGATTTGGATATTGATTTAGGGGTGAATAAACAATGCGATGTCTCTAGTCTCCTCCTCACCTGAGTTTGAAAACATGCTTTTTCTTCTTGTAGTCGACAGCGACCTCACAGACGGAGTCTTTCAGGCTGATAGGGATCTCGTTGTGGTACGGGATGCCCTGACCGGCATTCTTATTGTCTTTGTAGAAGCCCATCTCGTGATTATTGATCACACAGTACACGTTATGCCAGGATCTGTGACAAGAGATGCCAAAAGAACACTGCATTTAGTCTGAGATTCTAGTCGTGTGAGATGTTCATTATAACAAACAAAAGCCTGTCTGCTAGATTTATACAGGAGCATCTAGACTCGATTCGAGAGGAAAAACAGCTCCAGATGCTCCATAATAATCCAGCAGGAATTTCCATGATGATCTGAGAATTTTCTGACGGATCAATGTCTTAATGTTTAGATCCTGCTTTGCCACAAAATATGATCAGCACCTGCTGGACGCTTTCTTGTTGTGGCCCTCCCACTCGTGTTTGCGATGTAGGAATCCCTCCAGCTGCGCAGACGGCGACTCTTGACCTTTAGCTGGCAGTGTGGCAGACTGGCTGCCTTTTCCTCGTCTGTCCGCAGTCGGAGATGGGATCGGACTCGGCTCTTTTGAGCTTCTCTCGGCCACACCATTCATCTCACCCTCAACTCCATCCTGAGAACACAAGCATATGTTACGCTCGTGACGAGAACTAATTTACCATAATTACTGTCAGGTTTTAACAGTCTGCCACACGGTTGTCATGGAAATCACTCAGAAACACGCAATAAATTCTGAAAGAACTGTTTCAGAAAACGTTAGGAGCAAAATCATCTCATTGAGTTGATTCAGCGCCAATGAACTAGACACTAAGGGATTAAATGTAATTAAAAAGTGAATGAAAAAAGCAAAGAAAAGGGGGGAAAAAACTGAAATTTCATTTTAAAGTCAACATGAAATCAAAATTGAGAAATTGTGATGGATTCATCGGTGCATGTTATTCCAAAAGAAAATATATTTTCTTTTTAATCTTTCATCTGCATCAAAAAACGTCTTTTCCGTAGAGCTGGGTACTGATACAGATTTCCCAATTCGATTCCGATTCACAAGCTCTCAATTCAATTCGATTCCGATTCCACATTGATTCATTTGGGTATATTTCAGTTTTAATGTCCATTTTACTTACATTTAAAAGAAATTCTCTCAAAGCTAATGCTGTTAATTATACAGGGCACCTTGTAACTAGATACATATGAAAATATACAGTACATTTGACTATTTATATTTTATTAGTTTTTCATCATTGGTCACATTTTTTAAAATGAACAAATCCATGTATTTCATCAATAAATATGATAATATATTGCATATATTTTATATATTTTATATATTACATGCACAGTTTTTACTATTTAAAAGCGCTTACATTGATTTGTTGAGCACATCCTAAAAACCTGTACTGTCTCTTTAAGAAAACCGGCAGTTCTGTAAAGCGCGTCTGTAAATGAGCGCAAATAAATGAAAGAGGACTCAAATGGCTTTATCTCATCCATGCAGTGTGTGATTAGAATTAAATGTGCATTTCTGAACAACAAATGACTGTAAAGGACACAAAGGGTATTAAAAAAACATTATTCAATGACAAACGGATTGCGTGGATCTCCACTTTTGAATCACAGAACGAGTCAAACCAAACATTTACTCTCAAAACACAGCGAAAAAATCTCGCTGCTAAATACTTCACCACTACTGGTTAATATTAACTAATAAAATAGCTATTCAGGCATTGTTTTAGCAAATTTGCATGACATGGAACACATACTTTCCACAAACCGAATGCAATTTCATGTTGACTTTAAAAGTAAAAAACAATAAAATAAAATCATGCAAGATGGAAAACTATCTACAGCCACGGCATTCATCAGGAAAAATCAGTCGTGTCTTAATAAATCAGTTCATTCACTCCTGAACTGATTTTCCTGAACTGATTCAAAGAAATATCATGCTTATAGCACACAGAATTCACTCCAGAACTGTTACTGTACCACAACACCAGTCTGACGGCCCAATCGGGACTATGGCGTCCTGCTCCGCTAAACGACTTTAATGGAAACTCAAACAAAGTCTCTTTAAGTCCACCATTTCTTTTGAACACTGAAATCTTTGGTGAGACCTTGAAAATTCTTATAAACAGCCACTGTAAGCTGTCATCTAATCAAGAAATGCATTTAGATTTGAGCAAGAAATGCAAAGTATAAGTCAAAATGAATATTTTTTTATATTTTGAATAAAATGAGTGCACATGCAGAATGGACTAATTTTACAACAGCTTTATGGTACTTTTATGAATTGTTTTTGTTTTTTTGGTCATTTGTGGAACTTCACAGTCCCAGGTCACTATATGTTTTCATTGTATGGAAAGGAGAAGCATGGACATTCTGCTAAATGTCTCCTTTTATGCTACACAAGTGTGGGTAATTGATGACAGAACTTCTTATTTTCATTTGGAGAACTATTCCTCAACAAACAACACTAAACAAAAAATGCAGAAGCACAGATGATCATATCACAAGAAGTTATAGACAAAAAAAGAAAAATGTCACATATACACAGAACTTATAAACTGTAGAGAAAGAAAAAGTGAATTTATTGTTAGTGTACAGTATTTTGCTAAGGAACTGCAAAGGAAGTGTCCACACCGATAAAAGAGTTACAAGATAATTTGATAATTTAGATCATTTGATAAATTTGGGGCAAATCACTCAAAAAAACTAACCCTTACCCAGATCTTTTAGATTCTATTGGACTTTTTTTTTTTTTTTTTTCAACACAAACATATGAAAGAAAAACAAAACAAAAAAACTATCAAAAAATGGCAGATATTTTGCATCACTTTGTCTAATCAATTTGCCTTACCTTAAAGGAATATTCTGGTTTCAATACAAGTAAATGCATGCTGACAATTACCACAGAGAATAATTCTGTGCTAAACTGAGTAAACTGAATAAAAATCACATTTACAGTAATGCACAATGTAAGTCTATGGGGAAAGATACTGCACGGGAATAGACATTAAAACACATGCTGTTATTCACATTATACGTGTTAACATGTGACTAGCGTGACAGATGATTACTAATCCTGTCCGAGTAAAGTTATAGCCAATATTTCAACTCCTGTAGTAAGCCAGTATACATGGGTAACTTCCACTGACAGGAACTACTTTGGTAACATAACCGTACGTTCATCCACCTAGAAAAGTAGTCCCTCTGCTAAAAGAACAATCGACACTTTACAGCTCAAATAAAAACATTTTTTGTACGGAACAAATAATACAAGTGCTTTCAGGAGAATATCAGGTGCATATTTTTGCTTTTAAACCCTCTGGTACACTTGCCCCGCAGACTTCCATTAAAGTGCATTACTATAGTATGCTTGTTTTTACAAACGACAGGACGAGCTGAAATTATTTGAACTATTATTAAAAGGCACATCATGTTCATACAGCACACCTCAGTTATTCAGATACATTATTGTCTTTGAAAAGTACATCGATTGAACATCATGAGAAAGCATTGTGGGAACTGTTAGTGTCCCTGGCCAGTAGTTCGTGGTGTTTGTTGACTGCTAGTGTATTGTGGGTAGGTACAGGAGCGGTAACTAACCCGTGGGGAGTCCTGGTCTGATGGAAGTCCGTTCTGGGCGATTTGCTCTCCTTCCCTGTGAACAGTCAATGAGGACATACAACAGCTTAAATCACACACCCAAACCTTTAAATATCTATACAAACATTACAAAACTTGATTCCAGTTATCTGCAGGCCAACTGATCAGTTGATAATGAGCCATTTTGAGGTTATTAGTGTGAGATTATTAGATTTCTCTTGGGTCTGAAAGTCTAGTCAATGAATAATGCACATTCTGTGTATTCTAAAATTTCTAAAACGTGTTCATTGAATTTCAGCAATGTTAATGTATCAAACTTTTCATGTTAAAAATTCATTTTAGACACACACACATATATATATATATATATATATATATACATATATATATATATATATATTTGCACTGTAATTCATTATGGGTGCATTTTCTGCCCCTTTAAGTAGCATTTTTGCCCTGAAGCCCCCTTAATTTCTGCTAAATGTAGTAATTAACATCAACAAAGATGAATAAATCCTGTAAAAGTATTGTTCATTGTTAGTTCATGTTCAAATTTGCGTTAACTGATGTTAACAAAAATACTGTAACCTTACAGTGAAGTGTAACCCATTATTCGTGGGTTCAAATCAGCCATTTTATTTACAAACAAATTATTTTCAATATAAAAAAACCACAGAGCTGAACGTAACATTCAATCAGACAATGGAAGTATAGATTTAAACAGATTACCTTCAAATGTAGTAATGCATCTGTATACACGTACAGTGTTTTTGAGCTGTAACATCAGTGTTGAGCGGTTACCTCTGCTGCGCGTCTGCGTCCTGCACGGGCTCCGGCTCCAGCAGCTTCCTCTTCCTCTCTTCCTCCTCTTGCTGTCTTCTCACTTCCAATAACTCCAACTAACAGAAGCATCAGAGAAGTTCATAAAACACGAATCTCATTGTGAGTCACAGATGTTTCTATCTTAACAAACTTCTCGTTATTTTCATAAACTTCTTCATATGACTGAAGGGCTCGACAGTAAGGGTGGGTGTGAGCGTTTCAGGCCACTGCTGCATTATCACAAACATTTACATTTGTTGATCATGTAAATGTGTTTTAATGCCTTGCAAACATTAACATTTGGTATTCTTTGTGTAATGAATACTGTTTTTGTGAATTCAGCTGAAATTGCCAGAATGACTTGTGACAGTCTAGATCATTCAGAATCGATTGAAAATTATAAACAAATCCCTGTATGTTATTATGTTATTGTTTTCCAGCAAAGTGTGTTTATGAGGGGGCCTGGGTAGCTCAGTGGTAAAATACGCTGGCTACCACCCCTGGAGTTCGCTAGTTTGAATCCCAGGGCGTGCTGAGTGACTCCAGCCAGTTCTCCTAAGCAACCAAATTGGCCCGGTTGCTAGGGAGGGTAGAGTCACATGGGGTAACCTCCTCGTGGTCGCTATAATGTGGTTCTCACTCTCGGTGGGGCGCGTGGTGAGTTGAGCGTGGTTGCCGCAGTGGATGGCGTGAAGCCTCCACACGCGCTATGTCTCCGTGGCAACACGCTCAACAAGCCACGTGATAAGATGCGCTGGTTGACGGTCTCAGACACAGAGGCAACTGGGATTCCTCCTCCGCCACCCGGATTGAGGCGAGTCACTACGCCACCATGAGGACTTAAAAGTGCACTGGGAATTGGGCATTCCAAAAAAAAAAAAAAAAAAAAAGTGTGTTTATGAATTTATAACTGTCCTTTATTTTAAATAAAAATAGGACTGCATAATTTCCAGCTATTATTGGCAATAAATATAAATATATTGGCAGTATATATATATATATATATATACAATTTTGAACATTGTATATATTAGAATTTTTTCCACTACAAAAATATGTCTTGTTCATTTTATTTTTCTGCTAATGTTCAACAGTGTCTGTACATGCATCACGAGAGATTTATATCATTTTTGTCATGAAAACTCCCATCACAGTGTCATTTCAGCACATCTCAAATTCTGTTTTGTGTTTAATAGAATTCTGTGCTGAAAATGACATTTATTGAAATTACATTTTTAATCTTTAAAAAAAATAAAATAATACCCGACTCCTTTATTTTGCCAAGGCGAATATCTTAGCTAAAACTGTATGCATTCTAAAACACACAATTATATATTCATTTTAAAACTGTCAGCAAAATTAAAGCTTGACTGGAAATTATGTCCACTAAAAAAAAGTGATATTTCCTTCAATGTTTCTTTGTTTTGTCTCATCTTAAGCAAGCTCTTCACTGACACTTTTGTCCACTTGGTTAACAAGTACACTAACTTTTGAACAAAACTTTATTAGGGGCAGAATTGTTTGATGTGGGACAGTCGTAATTTATGAAAATAATAAATATTGAAATGGTTTATCTATATTTCACTCTTTGTTTAGATGATCAGAGTTTTAAACTTGCAATAATTTGTATTTTTATAATGTATTTTCATATTTTAATATTGAAAGTCTGGGTCTGGGTCAAGACTAAAACAGTCAGATATACACTTAAAACACATTTGAAAAGTATAAAAAAATAAATAATGAAGGCCTAAAAAAAAAAAAGAAGCTTTCAAGTCAGTGTTAATAAGATGCCTTTTAATTTAATTTTTTAATTTTTTAATTAATTTGCTTTTTATTTATAGAATAAAAAGCAAAAATATTAAAATATTATTGGTTATTTAAAAAAACAACCTCTGGGTCATGAAAGTGCCCAAAGTTGAGATAAAACACAATGAAATACATATATACAATTTCATTTTTCATTCTTCTTTCCAACACATAAAAATATGTAGCTAAAAATAAAACATCATGTTTTTGTGGTGGGGCCAGTGAATTTGGATGCGTAAAATACAAATTTCTTGCCTGACTGGGTGAGCAAAAAAAAAAAAAAAAAATCCTTTATGTGCTTTAATTTCCTCATAAAATCATGGTATGTCTCTCTCTTACCGTAGTTAGTCGCTCAAGCGCTGAGAAGCGTTCTTCCCAGGTCGCGGCTGATTTCTCGAATGCTTCGTGTCGTTTGATGAGTTTCTCCACCTCGTCTACGCTCTGTCCCAACTCTCTGCTCGACAGGTATGGCTCCTGTCCCAACAACCATGCCTCTGCCACCCCCGCATCTCGCCCAAACTGGTGCACTTCCAAAACTACACACGTAAGGCACAAAAGAGGAAGTTATTGTCAGTGAAATTCAAGTAAAAGCTGCCCACATCCTTTTTCAACTTCCCATGAAAAAAACAGAAATAAGTGTATCAGAACTGTTTAATAAGCACCATGGGAGGAGATGCTCTGACACAAACAAGCTCAAATAAAGTCACGCCAACTGCATTATGAACTTGAGAAAATACTCATTAGCTGCTTTGGAACACATCAACTTGGCAAAATTACTTCTTGAGGCTTCATA
This sequence comes from Myxocyprinus asiaticus, assembly GCF_019703515.2. Lineage (NCBI taxonomy): Eukaryota > Metazoa > Chordata > Actinopteri > Cypriniformes > Catostomidae > Myxocyprinus > Myxocyprinus asiaticus. Next base: position 39,317,496 of record NC_059380.1, on the reverse strand, counting down.
CTGCAACACAAGTGTTACAGAGCTGTTTCTGACAACAGAGCAACATTTCTGGATAGAGTTTCTCCACAATGAACAAGTGACATAAAAATAAACAGAGCTTCTTCAATCCATGGATGCTTGACTAAATGCCTCAAATCAGTTGTCATGGAAACAAACACTCATACTTACTCAGTCTAAGCCACTCCCATCTGTCCTCCCACTTGTCAATCATATCTTTCCTCTTGTCTGTCAACTGCAGCAACTTTTCTTTTATCTGTGGGAAGAGCAAAGACATGAGTTGAGTGAGAGACCATGAAAAAGTGCCTAAAAATGCTTTGATCATCAATCCATCAATATATTGGATATTTACAATATATTGGCAATGGTTTTGGGGCCCAGTATAAAATGAAGATACATTGTGAAGACCCATTAAAGGAATAGTTCACCCAAAAATGAAAATTCTCTCATTTACTCACCCTCATGCCATCCCAGATGTGTATGACTTTTTTCTTTTGACAAACACAAATGAAGATTTTTAGAAGAATATTTCAGCTCTGTAGGTCCATACAATGTAAGTGAATTGTGGCCAAAACTCTGAAGCTCAAAAAAACGTAGCAAAAAAGTAATCCATAAGACTCCAGTGGTTTAATCCATGTCTTTAGAAATGATTTGATAGATGTGGGTGAGAAACAGATCAATATTTAAGTCCTTTTTTAATATAAATTCTCCTCCCTGCCCTGTAGGTGGCGATATGCACGAAGAATATGAATTGCCAAAAACACAAGAAGAATGTTTAAGTAAAAGTGGAGATTTATAGTAAAAAAAGGACTTTTGATCTGTTTCTCATCAACACCTATAATATCCCTTCTCAAGACATGGATTAAACCACAAATCGTGTGGATTACTTTTATGCTACCTTTATGTTCTTTTTGGAGCTTCACAGTTTTGGCCACCATTCACTCACATTGTATGGGTCTACAGAGCTGAAATATTATTCTAAAAATCTTCATTTGTGTTCTGCTGTAGAAAGAAAGTCATCCACATCTGGGATGGCATGAGGGTGAGTAAATGATGAGAGAATTTTCATTTTTGTGTGAACTATCCCTTTAAGTCATTTCAGAGCAAAAACATAAATATTAAGATATATCTATATAGAGTAAAAAAAAAACTGCCAAATTGATGATGTCCAGCCACAATGTACTGCCATCTTACTTACGAGAGGTACTGTAATTCTTGAACATTCTGATTTTACACACTACTGAGGTTTGTTTGGCACCCACCTCCTCCGATGCGTAGTGTTTCCGTGCCAGGAGAGATTTACCCAGCTCAATGCAGGTGGTGAAACTGTCATTACGGGCATCAATTTCAGCTTTGATACCCTGGTGATTGTTCATGAGGAGTTCCACAGAGGACACATCCCTGAAACCAAGCAGTTCCAATAACAGATTAACACCTCCATGCTGATATGAATCTATCAATTAAATATTGCACTCTGTTAAAAACTGCAAACGGACTTTTACATGCCAAATTCTACATTTCTTCGCAGTTTTCTGGTGAAATGAATACTAGAGGTGCTTCAACAACTGTGCGTTTTATTAACTTTCACACAAATCACAACTACAATGACTGATTATGACTTTATAAACACCTTTTTTTCGCACTATTACTCACACACTGCTACAGTGCATCCGGAAGGTATTCACAGCGCTTCACTTTTTCCACATTTTGTTATGTTACAGCCTTATTCCAAAATTGATTAAATTCATTATTTTCCTCAAAATTCTACAAACAATACCCCATAATGACAACGTGAAAAAAGTTTGTTTGAATCTTTGCAAATTTATTTAATAAAAAAAAAAAAAAAAAAAATCACATGTACATAAGTATTCACAGCCTTTGCTCAATACTTTGTTGAAGCACCTTTGGCACCAATTACAGCCTCAAGTCTTTTTGAGTATGATGCTACAAGCTTGGCACACCTATTTTTGGGCAGTTTCTCCCATTCTTCTTTGCAGGACCTCTCAAGCTCCATCAGGTTGGATGGGGAGCGTCGGTGCACAGCCATTTTCAGATCTCTCCAGAGATGTTCAATCGGGTTCAAGTCTGGGCTCTGGCTGGGCCACTCAAGGACATTCACAGAGTTGTCCCAGAGCCACTCCTTTGTTATCTTGACTGTGTGCTTAGGGTCGTTGTCCTGTTGGAAGATGAACCTTCACCCCAGTCTGAGGTCCAGAGCGCTCTGGAACAGGTTTTCATCAAGGATGTCTCTGTACATTGCTGCATTCATCTTTCCCTCAATCCTGACTAGTCTCCCAGTTTCTGCCGCTGAAAAACATCCCCACAGCATGATGCTGCCACCACCATGCTTCACTGTAGGGATGGTATTGGCCAGGTGATGAGCGGTGCCTGGTTTCCTCCAGACATGACGCTTGCCATTCAGGCCAAAGAGTTCAATCTTTGTTTCTCATGGTCTGAGAGTCCTTCAGGTGCCTTTTGGCAAACTTCAGGTGGGGTGTCATGTGCCTTTTACTGAGGAGTGGCTTCCGTCTGGCCACTCTACCATACAGGCCTGATTGGTGGAGTGCTGCAGAGATGGTTGTTCTTCTAGAAGGTTCTCCTCTCTCCTCAGAGAAATGCTGGAGCTCTGTCAGAGTGACCATCGGGTTCTTGGTCACCTCCCTGACTAAGGCCCTTCTCCCCCGATCGCTCAGTTTGGCCAGGCGGCCAGCTCTAGGAAGAGTCCTGGTGGTTCCAAACTTCTTCCATTTACAGATGATGGAGGCCACTGTGCTCATTGGGACCTTCAATGCTGCAGAAACGTTTCTGTACCCTTCCTCAGATCTGTGCTTCGATACAATCCTGTCTCGGAGGTCTACAGACAATTCCTTGGACTTCATGGCTTGGTTTGTGCTCTAACATGCACTGTTAACTGTGGGACCTTATATAGACAGGTGTGTGCCTTTCCAAATCATGTCCAATCAACTGAATTTACCACAGGTGGACTCCAATCAAGTTGTAGAAACATCTCAAGGATGATCAGTGGAAACAGGATGCACCTGAGCTCAATTTTGAGTGTCATGGCAAAGGGTGTGAATACTTATGTACATGTGATTTTTTTCGTTTTTTATTTTTAATAAATTTGCAAAGATTTCAAACAAACTTCTTTCACGTTGTCATTATGGGGTATTGTTTGTAGAATTTTGAGGAAAATAATGAATTTAATCCATTTTGGAATAAGGCTGTAACATAACAAAATGTGGAAAAAGTGAAGCGCTGTGAATACTTTCCGGATGCACTGTATGTTAGATCGAAACACTTTCACTATAACGCATCATTTGAAAAACGATACATTTTAACGCACATATTATATCAACGTGATTAGCTTCCACGGTAGCTCACCTGATAGAGTGTTGGACTTTGGACGCAGAAGTTTGCAGATCGAGATCAGTGAATCATGCAAGCTGACACGTAAGACGAGAGTGTCACAGAAGAAGCAACATGAAATGACGGGGTTGTTTCAGAAAATGTGCTTTTCATTTCTCATTTTGTTTTCAGACACTATCGGTTAGGTTTAGGTTGTTGGTTTCGGGTTAGGATGTCTGTTTTGTTCACCTCTCACTTGATTTTTGATCACTATGGGTAAGGTTTGGGTTAAAAGTTCAGTTAGGGAGGTATGTTTTACTCTTTAAAACCTCCATCTAATATTCACTTAAAAAAAACGTAATCTGAATACGACACCATTTCACTCGCTTTTGGCGCCCCCTGCTGGACATTTCACTAGGAAACTGCAGCAGATCCTATAATAAGGCACATCATTTCTTTTTGCAAAAATGTTGCCACGGTCAAGTAATGTTCATGAGACCAGGCTGAGACAAGCCCTACCCCAGACCCACATTTTTTATTTTATTTTTTATTTTTTCCCAGATTTAGCCATCTTCTGTTCACATTTTTCAGATATCTTGTCCTTAAAAGTATATACAATCAGAAGCATATAAACAGGGTCCAAAATTAACACTTGCCAAGCACTAAAATAAAAACCCTTATCAAAAAATCTAGAGTTCTGGCAAATTTGATGCAGACTTGACACAAGTTCACCACTGAATATTTCCACATGCAAATGAGCTTTGCAGCAAACTTGTCATTGTTGCCACAGGTTTGCCAAATAAGTGTTTGCCAGTAGCAGCAAATTGTCCATTGTTGCCACAGGTTTGCTGCAGGTTCACCACGACCGGTGAAGAGTTGCAAACTTCTTGCCAACATTTGCAGCGAATCACAAGCTCATCTGCATGTGAAAATAATAAGTGGCAAATTTGCTGCAAGTTTATGGCTAGTTTGCAGCAAGTTTGCCAGAACTCTAGATTTTTTGTAAGGCAACTGGCTTTAACAATAAATGTAAAATACAGTTTCATGGCAGCTATGATATTTTTCTGTAATACATTTTCTCGATTTATCCACGACTGGCAAGTGAAGCAAAAAGTCATTTTTAGACTCTGCATGTTAACACATAAACACACACACCTGGGCTTCTCTTGAGTCTCAATCAGGCGTATAACATCCTCCATCCAGAGCATGAGGTCGCGCACCATACTGAAGAAGCGGAATTTGTCTCCGGTATCAAGCAGTCGTGCTCGCCGGCCCTCGCAAGCTTCTAGAAGACTGCGCCAGGCCTCCAGCACTTCACTCTCACGCCGCTGAATGTCGTCCGCTTTATCTCCTGCATATGCTGACTGCAAACGCACAGCATCTTCCTGCAGCTGCCTTACCTGAGGAAACCAGCAGAGGGAAGCAGTGAGTAACACACAAAAGTGGCGACCAAATGGCATAATATCTCATGGACTAGTAGGTAATATTTATTAACTGTTATTCACACTTTTCTACTTAATCCGTTATTGGTTCTTTACAGTTGAGTGAAACTTAAAGGAACATCCGGGGTTCAATACAAGTTAAGCTCAATCGAAAGCATTTGTGACATAATGTTTATTATCATGAAAATTAATTTAGCTTTGTTGCTCCATTTCTTTAATATTAAGCACTTGCAATGGAAGTGAAAGGGGCCAATTATAAAAGCATTTACATTAATTCTTCTGTAAATACTTGAATATTATATGAGCTGTAAAGTTGTTTATATCGTCATTTTTACGGTAGGGTTTTAGGGTTTTAGGGTTTATGTTGTCATGGCAATGCAATTGTTAAATTAGATATACAGTAACTTTAATCACAGAAAAAGTTAGTAAGCGATTTATCACACTAAAATCATGTTAACACACATATTGTTTACATCTTGTGGGTATAATTTTGAAACAGTATTTTAACATTTACGGATTGACCCCATTCACTTCCATTGTAAGGGTCTCAATGTAACACAGATGTTGTGCTTTTTTTAAAGAAAAGGAGGGACAAGTCGAAATACATTTTTATGGTAATAAACCTTATGCCACAAATGCTGTCGATTGAGCTTAACTTGAACTGAACCTGGAATATTCCTTTAATATTTTAATGCGTTGCATTAATTAATTTGACTTTTGTGCAAAAGCCATTAAAAATCAGTTCTGATTATCAGTTATCTGACACTTAAACAAAAATAATCAATTTTTATATCATATTGGATGTTAAAAATACATATATATATACACTATAATCTCTACTTTAGAGTACCATAAAAAGAAACATAAAATGACAAATGATTAACTGCATTAGAATGATTACTGCATAAGAATTGATTAATAACTAGTGATGCACTGAAAGTCTGGATACAATGAGCCAAAAAAAAAAACAAAAAAAACATTTATTGTAAATTAGACTGTTTAAATGTGTAAATGTAATAAAATGTGTAAATGTACTTAAACCAGGATCATATCACATGAACGCAGCTTTTTCTCTGTTATCAGATTTTAAAGAAAAGGTTTCTGTTCCAATTTTCAGCACTTTTTCCTATATCTAATATTCACTTTTTTTTCTTACATTTTTTTTTTTTTACTTCAACTGGTATAAAATTCCTTGACTTTGTTCACATATGGTATCTGAAAACACACACAAAAAAACTGACCATTTTCTTTACATTTTATTGGTTGTATTTCACTTTTACACACTTGCTTTGTTCCTGGTCAAAAATGACCGGCCATCGGAAATAAATGGATTAAACTACAAATACAGAAATATTAAGTGTTCAGGAGCATCCCAATCCTTTAGATGAGCACATATGTGAATGTGTGTTTGCACACACAAAGTCCTCGGACATGTCACACACACACACACACACACACACTCTCACACAAATACAAATACGCACACACTCCCGCACACGTTCCCACACTTGCACACACTCGGACTCACACTCACACGCTCACACTCACACTCACACTCACACACACACTCACACACACACTCACACACACACTCACACTCACACTCACACTCACACTCACACTCACACTCACACACACACTCACACACACACTCACACACACACTCACACACACACTCACACACACACTCACACTCACACTCACACACACACTCACACACACTCACACACACTCACACACTCACACACACACTCACACACTCACACACACACTCACACACACACTCACACACACACTCACACACACACACACTCACACACACACACACACTCACACACACACTCACACACACACTCACACACACACTCACACACACACTCACACACACACTCACACTCACACACTCACACACTCACTCACACATCGTGTGTTGAATGCCATCTTGTGCATCGTCTTTCCATGTACACTTTTTGAGGAATATTTCAAGATCTACTTATCATATTATGTTGCATTTGGGCTCATTTGAATCGGGATAATCTGCTGTAAGTTAAAATATGTCATTGTCTATGTTATATGTATGTTTCAGGAAGTAATAAAGAAAAACGTGACAAAAAGCCACTCCTGTTTATTATATTTCGGTGCATCCCAATTGATAACATTAGTGTAAATGAATAGAACTATTTATAACTTTGTGTCACTATTAAAACAACATTTTACAGTGTTTTTGGATCATTTCTGTAAAATTACATTTAAAACTGTCCAAACACATAGGACTTCCCGGAGTTTGTTTGATAGTATGGCAGACAGCAACAGTTGCTAAGGTAGAATTGGTCAGTAATGTTTTAAGGCGGGGCTTATGCTGTGTTCACGTCGTGTTGGAAAAAATGTAATTAAGAAATGACAACTGAGAGATTATATTCAGAGCTGTTCAATTCCAAAACATGAAATTGTTTGTTCCTATGGCAAAGCTATGATGCCAAAACAGATACATGTGCGGCTTTGTTGTTGAAGACAATAAGATAGTAAATACCTTAATTCAATAATTCACATCTACATGTTCAAGCAAAATGTTTAAGAACAAAAAAAGTGTTCCATAAAATGTGATAAAATTACTAATTAGTCATTCATGACTTCCATAAAATTCTCACTTGAAAAGTTTTTTTACAAGTCGAAAACTCGTAATTACAGTAATTCCAAAATAACGCGAATGCACCATTAGCGATGAGTCAATTATAACATCTTCACTGCTGTAGAACTACATGTGTATGTTTCTGTATTTCACTGACGCACCTGCGTTCCAAGTGCCTGAATGTCATGCTCAAAGGTGGTGTGCATCCTCTGCAGCGTCTCCACCGTGTTCTGGTCTCGACCCAGTTCTTCTGGAAGCTTCTTATGCTTGTCCAGGATGCGGCCCAGGATCTCCTTAGCGTCGTGGTAGAACTTGTGCAGTTCGTAGGAAGCGGCGAGAATTTGCGTGCGCGTGTCGATGAGTTCCAACAGATCCGCCCATGCCTCGTTTAAACCATCCTTCCACTCAGCAACCGTCGCTGCATCAGCGTGACCAGCGTTGATGAGATCGTCAGCCATACGGTTGACGCCGTCCACGCGTTCCTGACCGATGTTTCCCGTGTCGCGAGCAAATTCACGGAAACGTTCTTGCAACATCTGTGATAAAAAGAGATATAAACCATTAAATACATTTATGTAGACCATTTGCGGGAGCAACACAGCAATTTTGTGCATTGATACATTATAATCGTATTTTTTAGTTTACATCCACCAAGTTCAACGTATAAATGTAACACGTATGTAATACAGTATACTGTATATATATATATATATATATATATATATGGTTATGCAAGTAGTTACAATGCTAACAACACACAGACTTTAATACGTAAACACTCAAATCAATCCAGTATTGAGTATCTTGGTAATTAGAAATAAAAAGATTGAATATGTTCTTCATTCAGACAGCTTTACAGTTTATAATCAATTTCATATGTGGCTTGAGAGCATGTTAAAAATCTGAGAGCTTTTCATTACTGCAAGAGAAAATTAAACATGGCCTCAGTAATCAATCAGTTCAGCCTGGTTAAATGAATTGAGTATGTGTGTTTGGTGACTCACAGTGACGTGTTCGTAGTCTTGTCCCAGTTCGTGAGATCCTGCGACCACTTCTCTCTCAGCTATCCACTGCTCCAGGTCATCCACCTCCCGGTTCAGCTGGAAGAGGCGGAACCTCTCCTCCAGTTTGCCTCTCCTTTCCTCTGATAGGTCCTTCAGCCCAGCATACAGTTTATCCACTTGTGATTGACGCATTCCGATCCTCTCACTACAACACACACAAACACAAGTGTTAGTTGTAAGAGATCACTGAAAAGCTTTTGGAGTAAGATAAAGTTCACCAGGCGATGAAATGCCCTGACCAATAAAATATGAGCTTTGGATCACATGTCAGGAGTTATTGCAGTTACCAAAACCAGCGCAACAGTTGGCGCTAAAGCACAGAAAGCTGTTTTGACCACCGACATTAAACGCTGGAGGAACTCGAGGAAGAAATCCTGATTTGCGTAGTCATTAAACCAATTGATTTGCATCAAATGCCTTAAAAACTGAAGAAAAATATATTTTTTTATAATAAAATAAAAAAAACTCATATGGGTGCTCTTAACATGTAAATGATATTGCTGCATCATTGCCGTGCATCCCCTTTAAAAAAATCTCTGATCTTACATGGATTGTCTTCATAAAGTATTCCATATTACTGCATTTTTATGCCTTTGTATTTCATCTGACATGAGTTTCTCATTAGAATGAGAATGAGCTTTATTGCCAAGTGTTCTCATGCCGGGGGATTTCTCCTGAAGTCCACTATCAACTTCAGTAGCTTGACAGTGGGGTCTTTTGCAGTGCAGTCATTTGTGTACAGGGAGAAGAGCAGTGGAGAGAGAACGCATCCCTGAGGAGGATCAGTGCTAATAGTGAGGGTCTCGGATGTGAGTTTCCCCAGTCTAACTAGCTGCTGCCTATCTGTCAGAAAGCTGGTGACCCATCGACAGATTGGGGTGGGCACAGAGAGCTGGGTCAGTTTGGTTGAGAGAAGATCAGGCATGATGGTATTGAAGGCTAAACTGAAGTCCACAAATAGGATCCTTGCATAAGTCCCAGGCCTGTCGAGGTGTTGCAGGATATAATGCAGTCCCATGTTGACAGCATCATCCACAGACCTGTTTGCTCGTTGAGCAAACTGAAGGGGGTCCAGCAGGGGTCCAGTGATGTCCTTCAGGTAGGCCAAAATGAGTCTTTCAAACGACTTCATGACCACAGACATGAGAGCGATAGGTCTGCAGTCATTAATTCCTGTGATTTTGGTTTTTTTTGGGAACCGGAATTATGGTGGAGCGCTTGAAGCAGCAGGGAACTTCACACTGCTCCAGTGATCTATTGAAGATCTGTGTGAAGATGGGGGCCAGTTGGTCAATGTAGATTTTCAGACAGGCAGGTGAATCACCGTCTGGACCTGAAGCTTTCCTAGACTTTTGTTTCAGAAAGACCCGGCACACATCCTCCTCACAGACCATAAGTGCAGATTGAGTAGCAGGAGGGGGAGAAGGGGGTTCCAGGAGGTGTTGGTGTGTGTGTGAAGTGAAGATCAGAGTGGAGGGGGGTGTGATACTGGGCTTTTCAAACCTGCAGTAAAACACATTCAGTTCATCAGCCATTAGTTGACTCTCTACAGAGCGAGGGGAAGGTGTCACCAGAATGAACGAGGAAAACCTCCGCGGCGAGTAGAAAGGCTTACAGTTGATGAAGAGCGCCTCTAAATTAGGACAGCACATCATCTTCAACGCTGTTACATCTGTGCACCAACTTTCATTGATGTAAAAGCATGTTCCACCACCTCTCGTTTTCCCCGATAACTTCGCTCTGAACAGCTGGTAGCCTGGCAGATGAAACGGGATGGCTTCATTCAGCCAGGTTTCCATGAAACACAGAGCAGCGGAGTTAGAAAAGTCCTTATTTGTTTGAGTGAGCAGAAGCAGTTCGTCCGTTTTGTTGGTGAGGGAGCAGACATTCGCCAGATGAATACTCGCCAGTCCTAAAGCCACATTGACGATGCTTCACAAGCACCAGCACGCTTCCATCGCGTGTGTCTTTTGGATCGCTTGTAGAGCACCGCTGTACCTCCAATTAAGATGTCTAATAAAACATCTGAATAATCAAACACCGGCAAAAAATTATCAGGTATGCTCTGCTGAATATTCAGCAGTTCATCCCTGGTGAAACTGATCAGGAAAGAGTGATACAAAACATGACAAACAAACAAAAGTAACAAAAACGCCAGAGAGCTCCACACCGAAGCAGCCATCTGTGGCACCATCTTGTAGATATATAATATAACATACTGTATATAGCGGCATATTTTCTTTGAATCACCTTTTTTAATAAACAACTTTACAGAAGTGTTTTTCTTCAACAAATATTAGCAGTGCACTGTATATACGCATGTCTTTGTATTCAAAATGCCTTTGTATACCAAAAACGTGGTGGTTTCTCCATAAAATCATTATTTCTGTGCAATTGTTAATAGTCGTTAACAGCTGTGCTGTCGTTGGCAAGTATTAAAGTAACTAATAATGGGTCAGATTAAAAATGGATGAGATCTGTGTTGCATTTCTTGCATTATATATACTCTTGTATATATGTACCCTTGTATGTATAGGTTTAATTAGTAACATGTTTTGAGCAAATGTAGATATACATGCAATAAATACAATCAGTATTGTTCCAACTGGCAACATCTGTTACAACAGTCATGATATTTTTTTTATTATATTTCAGAATATAATAGATTTAGATTCAGATTAAATTACATATTTAAGTTTAGATTCAGAGGTGGAGTGTAAAGATCTCATCTTTAAAGTCTCTATAAAGTCTCCATGAACACATGTTCGATCAGTCTTATTCAGATTTAGATCTATATTCATATTCAAATCTTGCAATTCAGATTTCAATGTAAAGATATAGATTCTGACTTTACTATAGGGTTCTGTACCTCTCTGGGTGGTTATCGGCCACAAGGCCTCGGCTTGTCTTGGACAGTTGGTGCACAGTCTCGGCGTAATCCTCCACCGCCTGCTCCAAGATCTGATGCTTCTTCAGCATGGCCACTGAACTCTGTTCATCCTGAGATCAACAAGCAGGACAACATATTAGAACAGGACCAGAAGACCAACCGAACCTGAAACTAAGTGTCTTGCAGAAGGACAGATGGTGGGCTTTCCCTTACCATTTTCAACCTAAAACCTTTTGGTTACTAGCTTAGAACTTCAACCACAAGGCCACTAAAACACTTCCACCAAAAGTTAACAGTTAAATTAGCCTGCAATCTCCTTCCAAATCCTTCTGTCATCAGTGGTGTCTAATCCCACAGTTTTATTGTAACAATTACTGTATTAACTACAGTATTCTGATGGAAATTATTTGTATAAATGCTCAATTAATGCCTAATTCCAAATGGTTCAAGTCAATATACTGTACCTTGGCCTTCTCTTCTGACATCATATAAAGCTCCTGTTCGCTCATCCAGGCTTCAGCCTCAGCGGCGTCGAAGTAGTACTGCTGGGCTTTATGGGCCTCCTCGAGTCTGGTGTGACGTTTCTCCGTCTCCTGCATGATCAGGGTCCACAGCTGCTGCAGGTCGACCAGACGCGCTTGGATCGCCTCCGCGTTGGGGCTGTCAACCTTCAAAATGCTCTGACTGCGCTCAAAAATATCATCACAGCGCGGCTGGTGGCCCTGAATCTCTTTCTGTAATGTCTGTGGACGGACAGAGGATGCAAGGTCACAAACATAAGGGATAAGTGTTGAAAAAAGTAATGCATGTATGCAAAGAACCCTTAGCAGGTTACCTGGTTCTTCTTAATAAGCAGCTGAACAGTCTGTAAATTGCTGCCATGGTCAGTTGACGCAGCGAGAGGCATTCTTTCCTCGACCCAAAGCTGCAGAAAAAAAAATAATATTGCAGCGATTTATTATATACACACATATGGAAACATACAGGAACCTACTGTGCTAGTTAAAACTACATAATGAAAGGAAAAAGATGCAGACACTTTAACAACACATGACCCATAACTCAAAGAAAACAAAAAACACAACAACACTAGTGCAAATATGAAGCAAACTGAACTCACGATTTCATCCTCAACGTCGCGGTTGAACTGGTGGATCTCACGAGACGCCATGAGGAAGTTCTTCCTCTTAATCAGAGGATCCAGAAGCTCCTTGAACTTCTGCTCCACCACCTTCCTGCGTCCATCAACCTCGTCCGTGTCCTTCCCCTCCTGTCTCAGAACATGAGCTTGAGACTGGAGCTCCTCCACCTCTCTCTGACGTACCTCCACCTGGTTCTCCAACATCTGGAGCAGACAAACCACAAGAAAAAGATGCTTGATTCTTGATCTACAGACCTAATGACTACTCATAAATATTCATGTTAGATTAGGGTTCCCAAACCTTTTGACCAATGAATTTCCATGACTTTTCTAGTTGTTTGTGGTTATTGGGTTGGAATATTAAAAACATATTTTTAAGAGATTGCACAAAAAAAACAAAAACAAAAAAACAACAAAAAAAAAAAAACAATTGAGCATAGCTAGAAAAACTCATATTCACTATATAAGTGCCCATAACTTTTCCAATACTTTTTAAAATATTTTAATAATTTTACATGACTTTTCAGGCCTGGAGATCTTAATTGTAAAATTCCCTGATGGTGTGGATGAGAAACAGATCAATATGTAATTCCTTGTGTACTATAAATCTACACTTTCGCTTTCACATTCTTCCTTTTTTTGGCGATTTGCATTCTTCGTGCATATCACCACCTACTGGTCAGGGCTGCTCAAAGGTGAAGATTTATAGTAAAAAAGGACTTAAATATTGATCTGTTTCTCACCCACACCGATCATATAGATGTCGAACGATAGTGGATTTTACCCATACCGATAACTAAGGTGGTAGAAAATGCAGATAGCTGATTAATTGGTTGATAGTTTTTAAAACAGATTTATAGAAATGTTAAAAAAAAATCGTATTCTTTCCTTACTATGATGGGGATAGACACAGAGGCTACAAGAGTCCAAAATGAATAAAATCCCTGATGTATTTGATTGTTCAACCAAAATCCCAATTATAACCAGAAAAAAAAGAAGATTTGGTGCATATTGCAGGACTCTACAGCGTGGACTCTAATTTTGAAATGATGGAGATTTGGCTCTATATTTAAATTATTCAAAAGATAAGAAGTTGGAGTCATGATGTGTGCTGATGGGGCACGTTTCCATATAGTCGAATTTTTTTTTTTTGCATGCCCTCACTTCAATTTAAAACACTTGATCATGTAATCGAAATAACAAAATATACATTGAAGTGAGAATAAAAGTCTGGATGAATATCGTCAATGATGAAAGACTAAGGATCACTGAGGAATGGCATAGATTTTTGCCGATAACCGAAAGTTCCAAAAAGCAACTATCAACACCAATTAATCTGTAAAACTGATATAATGATTTACCTCTACTCTGAGGACATGGATTAAGCCACTGGAGACATTTGGATTACTTTTATCCTGCCTTTATGTGCTTTTTGGCACTTCGACGTTCTGGTCACCATTCACTTGCATTGTATGGACCTACAGAGCTGAGATATTCTTCTAAAAAAAATATTTGTGTTCTGCAGAAGAAAGAAAGTCATACACATCTGGGATGGCATGAGGGCGAGTAAATGTTGAGAGAATTTTCCTTTTGGGGTGAACTATCCTGTTGTCTACCGTAAATCTTCTACATATGGGGAGATTATGTTATAGTACATTTTGTATATTATCATGCTGATTCCCTCTAATCTGTTTTGTCATATTTTCATGTCTGGATATGTGCACATTTGTTTGTATGTCATGTATAGATTTACATGAATATCTATGACATATTTGTGGAAGCATTCATTAGAAGATTTAAGGTAGACAACTTGATTTACTGGATCTCTTTTTGCACTTTTTGGCCTCCGAAGGAAAATTTGCATTTTTTTTTTCTGACATTTTGCTTTTTGTTTTTATATGAGATGATAACTGGATGCCACTTGCTGTATTAAACATGTGATATAGTTAGGTCATGTGACCACAATGTTTATCATTGTTTCACAGGTAGTATGAAGTTCACAAGTGTTCCCTTCTGAACATTAAACCCAGCTCTGATCATATCCACACCTGTTGTTTCTTGAGCAGGATGTTGACGCTGGTCAGATCTTTGCCGTAGTCGTCCGATTGGATTTGTCCTTCCAAGCCCACCAGCCATTTGTCAAGATCAGCACAGCTCTGGGTGAACAGCTCAGCCTTGTTGGCGTCAAACAAACACTGAGCTTTAGTTTGAGTCGTGGATTCCAGATCGGTCCACATCTTCTGAAGGGCCGCCAACTTCTCCTTCACAACGGCTTCAGTCTCCGGTTTCTCTGATACCAACTGCTTAGCTTCCTGCAGAGAAAAAGAAAGAAAGTATGTGAGACAGACTGCAAAGTTTTATTGGCAATTAAATATACAAAACAGTACAGGTACCATGGTATACTTTGGTATATGGTATATGAATTTCAGTACCATGGTGTTACCATCTGACACCATCACTGGACCATAGTACTGCCAAAGTACTTTTT